>NC_052506.1:84421804-84564662 GCF_014356525.2 Nilaparvata lugens
TAATAATAAATTATTATTTAACGAAAATCCAAATCAAATGCTGTAATTCACCCCGAATACTTCTGCTACTGCACTTATTGACAACCGCTAGATGGAAATTCGATGAGCGCTTCTATTCAAAAATTTTTTGTCAGACCAGGAATCGAACCCAGTAGCTCCTAATTGCCGGTCAGGAATAGTAGTGTCCAAGTTTATCCACTATAGTGGTGTAGAACAAGAACGAACTAATGAGAAGAAGATACAATGGAAGAAGAAAGATAAGAAGTAGAAGAAGAAGAAGAAGAAGAAAAATAAGAAGTAGAAGAAGAATGAGGAGAATAAGGAGTAAAAGAAGAAGAAGAAGCAAAAACCGAAGAAGCAGAAAAAGATTAAGTGAAAGAAGAAAATGAAGACGAGGAGCATGATCTGTATAATGGTTCTAATAATAGGAATGTTTTGGAAATTTTAAGTTGATTGATGAAATCAATCACAAGTAATCGTCGAACAAACCCACTAACAGACAACGACTGAAGTAGAGCCTCACTATGCTTTTCAACCGTGGGATCCCATCTGACCGAATCCCAAAAGGTCGAAGAGTATACTTTTCCATATGGTCGAATCCCATCTAGCCGATGAGATTCGATCAATTGCGACAAACTACAACATTTTTCTATCAAATGGAAAAATCAAATCCTCGACCTTTTGCGACAGTTGAGATTTTCGGCCAAATGAGATTACTATTAAAACTTTTCGATTATTTGGGATTTGACCATTTGGGAAAGTATAAGTTTCAATTATACCATTTGGGATTCTTCAAATTTCGACTAAATAATAATTTCGACCAACTGGGAATCGGTCATTTGGCATGCTACCTGTTCAACAAGTGTTTGACTGACATGATATTGACAATAATTGCTGGAAGCTGATTGGTTCCCACATAACAACTTCGTTAATGATTTGGTCTCAGAATGAGTGATGTATTATTAGATCTATGGGTTATGAGAAAGGGTTAGAGAAAGAGATAAGTGATGTATTGCATTCAAGTTTAAGGTGGATTCCGAACCATCAGTATTTGATTTTCAAGCTTATACCCCAAAACGCTAATCTAATCTGTGCTATTATAAGGATCTTCTAACGTAGACAACAGCTATTATCAGCGCATATACAGCGCTGTTATCAGGTCTGGCTGCAACTGTCTACAACGTTGATGGAAAGATACAATTTTCAAGATGTTAGATGTTTTTGAACGGGTAGTATTATAGTCAACTGTCTACTAACGTTAATGGAAATATACATTTTCAAGATGTTCGATGTTTTTGAACGGGTAGTATTATAGCTAGTATACAGCTGATTTATGATGAATAATTTTATAGTGTGATTTTTACTCTAATATTGGCATATGAAGGAGGCTCCTTTCTCCTTTTATATTATCCTTGAAATGCAAAATTCCCAAAAACCTTGTATATACGTCGACGCGCAATTAAAAAAGGAACATACCTGTCAAATTTCATGAAAATCTATCACCGCGTTTCTCCGTAAATGCGCAACATAAAAACATATAAACATATAAACATTTAAACATTCAAACATTTAAACATTAAGAGAAATTCCAAACCGTCGACTTGAATCTTGGACCTCACTCCTCTCGGTCAATAATAGATAATAGATTTGGTGGCTTCCGATATAAGTGATTAAAGTCAGGCGACGTGTGGATGGTTATCAACAACTGTTGTACTCATTTTACCACTCTATAAACAATAATGTAACGAGCAGCTAGAAACTATAGAGTTATAGGAAGGTCGAAGTTCGATTCTGCTAATCGATTAAAAGACAAGCTGAGCGTGCCAGACTGCCAGCTTACCCTGGTTAAAGAAGAACGCAAACTTCAATAGGCTTTAAGAATAATTTTTGAAGTGGGCTTATTCTATCAAAGCCTCTCCCAAAGAGAAAGTCTGTTTTTAAATTTAGCTGAAACATGAAATGTGTGGGAAGGTATTCAACGTATTGCAACTCTAATTTTTCTATAAGTGGTATTGATAACGTCCCTCAATGAATCCAACATAACATAAAAATCAACATGTTACGACTCGATCATTTCTGAGGAATCCCGTCCATTTATAGATCCAACATTCAAATATTAAAATCCGATTACACCAGTGCTCTCCATCTCAAAACTCCGATTTAGAAAAGTGTGGAGTGGTATTATATCCCTGGAGCATGTTCAGGTATAAGAAGGTATGGAACTAATAACGGCCTTATTGCTTGTTTTTCATGAACGAGGCTGTAACACGGGTCAGATGTTCTAATTTCTCTATTATCGAGAGTCTAGCAGAGTGTGTGGGCGTTGGTAGTGAACCAGAGGGAAACTGGATATATCAAGAGAGCTTGCCTGTTTCTGACTCTCGGTTTGATTAAAAGCTATTTTCCGTACCTGTGAGAATCTTTTCTCACTCTATCACTCTCACTCTCTCACACACAAAGATTCACAAGTTTTTTTCACTCTTTCTGATTGTTCCTGATTCTATTCCACATTCTTCTATTGTCTTTCTCCCATTCTTAATCTTTCCTACTCTCTGATACTATCTGAATTGAGTTTATTTCGATGGAAAACATCTCACTCCCTCTCTCTTTTTTGGTAGAGAGTTAGTGAGAAGGATATTTTGAATATTCTTTCCGAAAAATGGACATTGATATGTCCAAAGCTCCGTCAATTTATGTAGATGCATAACAATATTATTTATAGTTATCACAAATAGCCTTTTTCATATCATATACAGTTCAATAATAATTTTCTTAGTCTATATTATGTAAATTCATCTATAATTTTGCTGTATTGTAAGCTATTGTATATAAGTGTATAAGCCAGTTTATAATGTTGTAATCTACATGAATAAAGTACTCAATCAATCAGACACACAAACAGGGTTTCTAAAATAGTTTTCCACTCTTTCTGACTGTTCCTATTTCTTTTCCACTTCATTCCAGTCACTCTCTCTCATTCTTACTCTTTCCTACTCTCTCCTACTCTATCTCAACCTATACCACTCTTTCTTCATCTATATTACTCTCTCACTCTATCTCAGTCTCTCTCACCCCCATCCCTTTCCTTACTCTCTGCAAAAATTGATTAGTTTCTTTCTAATCTCTTCAATAATTTTACTTCTCCTTGAATAACTCTTAATCTAGCCGTCTCCTTCCATCTCTTTTCTGGTTCTCAATTCAAGTCACCAACTCCAGTACAAGATAATTGATTTGTTGAAAACGTTATCCCTTCGATAATAATTATAATATAATTATGTCTGTGAAGTTTGAAAACTCCAACTGAATTGGAGAAAAACTTTGTGTGGAACGGTACTCTGGTTGTCTTCATTCTAGCAGTGGACAATACAGAAACTACTGGAAAAACAGAATTACAGCAGACAAGGTTCTAATTAAACTTAGTTTAGTCTACAATTATCCTGTTAGATTGAAAAGTGGGAAGAAGAATAAGAAGGAGGAGATGAGAGAGAGATTAAAATGAGAAGGATGAAAGTCTGGTGAAGAATATTACCTTAAGACCTGAAAGATAAAAACTTGAATATATCTTTCGAATTTGCATTGGAAATATAAGTTTTCAATGCTGTTTCACATTATGGATTTTTAAACGTTTCTTAGAAGTGGAATTGATCATTATCAATACATACAATAATGTGAAAGATAATCCGTGTAAGAATGTAATCTCAATCTTGGTAATAAATCATCATGAATTGACACATATCTCCAGAAGAGGTTGATTCGGGCTTATTTCTCTAGCTGACAGCTCTGAATATAGTTGTTTTTGAATATGAGTATGTTTGTTTTTCGGTTCGTGTTTCAATATTTCACTAAGAAGTAGGTGAATATACTCTATTTTGAAAATAACTAAGTGTCATAAATTATTATCATTTTGGAATTTGGAACATCCAAATTCAAAAGAATGGTTTGTATAAATATTTTTGGACTGAACATTCTGTGGAAATCTAGAAGACATAACCTCATCTGGACTTTTAATATTACCTTAATTTGGGAGAGAAATAGTACAAGTTATTCATTGTTTTTTCTCCCGATCTGTGCTTCATTGTAAAAAAGAATAAATGATAAAATAAATAAAATATTAACCATTAACAGAACTCTCGAAAATAAAACCCGAAAAGAGACGAAACTCAAATTTTATAAAGTAATGGCCGTCCCTACACTTTTGTATGGCTCTGAAACCTGGGTACCAAAGAGAAGGGAGTGGAGCAGGTTACAGGCGGCCGAAATGAGATTTTTAAGGTCAGTGAAGGGATGCAGCAGAGAGGACAGGCTTTATAATATCGATATCCGTAGAGAGCTCAATGTGACGAGAATCGACAAAAGTGGAGAGAACACGTTGAGAGAATGGGAAACGGAAGAATCCCGAAAGCTGCCATTGCTCACAAGCCAGAAGGGTGGAGAAGTGTTGGCAGACCAAGAAAAAGGTGGGAGAATGTTTGAAGGCGGAACAGGTATTAATGCCTACCCCTGTAAGAAGACGACGACGATAAATAAAATAATACTTCCTTGTGGATCGGAAACCACAGAAAATCATTATTAGAATAACATTATTCGCCAGCAAAAAGTGTATCAATGCTTTTAGA
This sequence comes from Nilaparvata lugens, assembly GCF_014356525.2. Taxonomy (NCBI): domain Eukaryota; kingdom Metazoa; phylum Arthropoda; class Insecta; order Hemiptera; family Delphacidae; genus Nilaparvata; species Nilaparvata lugens. The sequence goes on from NC_052506.1 coordinate 84,426,421, forward strand.
TGAAAATTTTAGATAAATAAAACATTAATCACAGATTAGGCCAAGACCTACTAAAGTGCGTTCAGAATTATTATGCGCCATGAACAAGCGCATTTCACTTTCATCAGCTGATGCTATTCTCATTATATCGTATGTAACTGTTTCTGTAAAAATACAATGGAGAATTGCATCAGCTGATGAAATGTGGATGGCGCATGTTCGTGGCGCAAAAGTCTGTACGCAGTTTTATACTATTATAATCACTTTTGAAGACTGCTATGTCGTAATTTAAGTTTTCAAAAGTGATTATCATCAAACATTTTGTAATGGGAAGAAACATTGAAGAGTATTCTTATAATACTTCTAATTCGACCTCGTCTCATGCGAAAACAATCATGCACGTACGGTTAACACGAACTTCCGGACTAGTATCGTAGTACACTATACTATTACTGAAAAGAGCAATATACGTCCAGAAACTAATAAACAATTTGCCTTACAAATCTAAATTATCCACTCTGCTTGCAAAATCAATGAAACTGAAACAAAAAAGAATCGAACTGTTTGAGCCGCATGGCCACGGCTCAACAGGTTGTTCGCTGGCAATAATGCACCGCTAATTTCTCAGCCACAGCAAGCAAATCCAATTACTGGTCAAAGCGCACGAATATTTTATCGCTGCAACTTGCTGTGCGACCAAACCGTGCAACAAAAAGCTGCCACTGCTGTCCACAATGCTCGAAATTAATTTAGTCTTTTTTAATTAGTAGCCTCACTCGCCGCTCCAATCCTCTTCCATTGATGCTATGCGTTTCACTCACAGATTGTAAGGTACAGAAATAGCTGACAGGTACGGGACAATTTGAAGGTCAGCCATTACAGGGGTTTAAAATTGAATTGTTGATAGATTTTAACTGTTGATGGTTGATATTATGTTTGTTCGCTGATTATTTATATATTTTGAGGGTTGAGTGCAAGAGAGGGCCTACACTTACACTTCGCTGTCTAGGGAAAATAATAACAGAAATTCTATTCTGTTCTATTCTATTTTTGGCCTGTGACAAGATATTGCGATAGATTATAATAGATTTACATATGTTACATACTACAAGAAAGTAATTTAATAATAAATTACTCTTGTTTAGTGAGGTCCACGTTATAATGGCAGCATTTTTTAAATATTGGCGCTGTCTTTATCCATTGTCCTTAATGAGATGTCCTCATCCATCGATGTTGCTAACCTTGTCCATTATTCGACAAAGCAGATAGCGCTATTCTTTTTTTAGCTCCACTACGTTGCCAAATCGTTTTTCAACAATGAAAAAATATAATTAATCAACCAAACATAGAATGTCAATCATTGAAAAATATATTTTCTTGAGGAATGAAATATGATTGATTATTTTTAACAAAAATGAACAGATGTTATAACATACATACCGGCACACCGGAATCACCTATTCGGTAGAGAGTCGCCAGTGCTGTTGTCTTATTTTTCCACTGACATTATAAAGTGAATCTCACCTTAGACATTACATCTTTTCTTAAATGTTTTCAACTCTTACTTCATTCCACTCTTCAATAACAGAACAGTGACCCACACTAGTATTATATCAAGTTATATTCCTCATTATCGAAATTTGTTTTTCTATCCATGAATGGAGACAACAGGTTTTGGATGGGGAGACAACATTTTGCCTCCTTTACACATGATATCAGAATTTATCACAATCAGAAGCGTAAGTTGATTATGAATTGAGATTATGATGCATCACTAGTGTTTGTCCTGTGGAATCTCCACTTGTTGGGAATGAGTGGAGAAATTCATAACAGAAACCAATTTAATTTGTCTTCCACTCCGCTCAATTTATAGCAAAAGCAAATATACTCAGTTCAACTTGAAGCTATTCAAAAAAAACAACAACAGCGATTAACAACTGTACGATTGTCATCCGTTTCAACGCTATTGAGCATAAACTTGATTACATATATATGATGGAGAAATGTCAACCGATGATAGGATTGGAACTATTAATTGCAAACATCGTGTCTTTGAACTATAAAGTTGATGCGCTGTCAGGGCAAATGTCAAACCGAATAGAAAATCTATACTGGAACTTTGATGATACACGTTGCCTTTGACATATGATACTCAGCAAATTGTGCAAAATAATACTACAAGTTTGTGTCATGGATGTGGGGTTTCAATTGAAGTTTTCAATTTGATTGGAACTGAATTTCATAACAACGTTTTGTAGACTATGCTTTATCATAGAGTTCTCTCAGTATTCTATTATATTCTCGAGGGTAATAAGGGCATAAGGGTGCGGTTTTCATGTTTAAAAATTCCAGAGCTACAAGAGTATTCTATTGCAATTATTGCATAATGTTGTAGTATTTTATCACACTCAAAAAATTCTTATTATGGAACTTTATTCTGTTAGGTACTACACGTTGTTGTAGACTTGAGGAGTCAGTCCGTACAAAATGCTAAACTATGTCACTAAGGCTCAACTCACACTTATGCGACTCAAGTCGAGAAGAGACTGCGACTCTAGTCTCTTTTCGACGCAGCATGTGTTTTCAAATGGCGACACTCAGACCAGTCGATTCTAGTCTCCGCGACCTCACGACTGTCAGACTGAGTCGAGCGTCGACTCGACATGTTGGTCGAGCGTCGACTTGAATTGCGTAGTACCGTGCATTATTGATGAAAGTGAGGTTATGTTTGATGAAAGTCATGTTTAATCATTTTAGATAAGACAATAACAAGAATTAGATAATACAATGTACTTATAATAATTATTATAAATTATTTTACATGCTAAGTAGTGACCAATTAGATCTTAAATTTTCAATAGAGAAGGTTAGAAAATGGATTAGCATGAAACTGAAATAGTGACAATGAGCGAGAAAGTCATCAGATAGAGATACTGGAGTTGTACGAGTTGAGTCGAGGTAGTGTGGTTTGAGCCTCAATGTCCACTAGAGACAAGATGTGGAGTTTTCAACTCAATTGAAAATGAATTTCATAACCACATATTGTTGACCGTTTTTTTATCACAGATTTTTGAAGTACTCCAATGAATTCAAAAAAGAATACTCAATAAATAACTATCACAGAGTGTTGTATAGTATTTCATATCATTTTCAAGATTATTCTTGTCATGATACATCATTTTGCAGACGTTGACAGTCAGGTCAGTCAACAAACTATTATGCGATATTCTGGAAACTTTAATAAATAACTCCATTTCATTCCAAATTCTGCAGCTCTGCATCCCATTTTCAAGAGTATTCTTGAAACTGTTACAGTATTATGAAACTGTAATAATGTAACAATATGATTTTTATAGACTTTATTTCTTTGTCGAATGCAATTGTTATATCAAATTGTCGAGAATGTGAACACTTTACAGTATTGCATGTTTACAAAAATAATTTATAATGAATAATATACAATGAATAATTTATTCAATCCTGGTGACTCTTCTAACTCAAAAGTGCTTTGCAACATTGAAACTTTAACTCATCTGAATCTAATTTTCAAAAAATCTTAACACTGTACTGCAGTTTATAAGATTGTATTTGAGAAAAATACAATTGCATTGTATTTCTTTTGTATTGTTTTAAATTGTATCATAATGATAATTTCTTCATTCCTCAAGACACTTTGTAACTCAAGTGCTTTGCAACTCATTTGAATCAATAATTTGAAACCCTAGCTCCTTCACTCCAATAACTAGAATTACATCAGAGATTCAGCCAAACCGTTCGACAAAGTTTGTTCAATTGCACTAATAGTTGAGCATAATAACAGTTGCCCGACTGGGAACTCCTTTCAACTGGTATTCGAGTTCAGATCCCAGACCACTACCCATTAACTACTCAAATCACCTGCGTAATCTTTGGTAGCAGGCAAAATCATAGTGGATGGTGGGCTACTGTAGTATGGTAGTTAGGGGGCGATTAGAGTGATAACAATCATGAGGATATTTCAGGATTGTTGGGACAATCAAAGACCAGTAGTTATGGTGCCCTTAGTAACTTTGATCGAAATGCTGCAACAAAACGAGGTTGAATCAAATCTAATCAAATCATAACATTTTTCATTTTGAAAAAAACACAATACAAAATTTGAAGCACAATAGAACCTCTGTATAACGAAGTCGATTATCCCGAGAAAAATTCGCTGCAGAGAGGTATTCGTTATCGAGAGGTTGTTATGTCAAGAAAACTGGCATGCGATCTTATGGATCTTATAATATATCACGGGCAGTAATTAAATGAATATGGAACATAAAAAAACATCGAGAACCTAGATAGAGACATTTTGTGAAATGTCACACATTTTACAAAATTGAAATGTGTGACAAAAGCAAATGATGGGAGGATGGGGAAATCCCGATTCCTCCGATCGTTCGAAGTCCCGATCCAGCATTCCCGTTCCTTCATTCATAAATGGCGAGTTCTAACAATTGAAATGTGTGACAGAAGCAAGGATGAGAAAGTCCAGTCGTTTACCTGCCTGGTCTAAGAATGAATTCTTGGAATTCTACATTTCTTGTAACTTGCATTAAACTTCCGACATGTGTTTCAACCTGTATTGACTGTCTACCACCCTCATGTGATTCAACCTCTATTGACTGTCTACCACCCTATCTTCTTCCTACCTCAATTGCCATTATTAGTCCATTGACCTTTCTGCTGAAACTAAACAATTCCTTGAAAACGAATGTCTGCTTCCTATACACACTATATTTTGTATGTTAAAGTAAAGAGAAAACTTTGTTGTTGAGAGGTCCGAAATTCGTTAAATTGAGGTAAATAAGCAGCCGAAACTCTAAAATGTCATGGGACCATGTGAAAATTCGTTGTGCAGAGGATATCGTTAAGTGGAGGTTTGTTATAGAGAGGTTCGACAGTAATTTACTATTACTAACTCAGTGAAATAAACATATGAACTCTCATACAGTTAGTTCCTGTCAAAATAAAATCTAATTCAATTTACTGAGTATTTGAGTATGATAGTTGGTAAATATGAGTGACTGATTTAAGTGAATTTTACTGTAGACACCTTTTGACATGGAAGCATCTTGAAACAAATTATTTATTAGTGATTTTTAGTGAAATTTTGTTTTGATATGGCACCTGCTGAAAAGCCCATGGGTTTAGCAGGACCCAACATTGTAAAAAATTATTTTCCAATAAAATTGATTGATTGATTGATTGATTGATTATCACTCGAGTCACCGAGACCTGAAAGAATACTCACCGAATATCGTCTGCTGTGGAAAGTGAAATCTGAAATGAATGATCTTAAACTTGCTTCAGTAATGAAGGAATGATATTGATGAAGGGTACTCAATTTGATAGATTAGTTACATGAACATAGAATGTGTGAGATTGTCGGAAAATTTTTATGGATGAATGCCATAGGGCTACACAGTTCTACCGATAATTTCCCACATTCTATGTTCTTGTAATATCAATATTATCAGCAACACGAAGAAGGCTAAGAAGGGCTCATGGAAAAAATTCAAGAAGCATTGTTTCAAGAAAATGTTCGAGAGACATTGATTGTAGCTGAGTGTGAACTAAATGATTCCAATTTATTTTAGTATAATAGTTGTGATGACCACAGTTGACTCACAGTTGACCACACTCTAGAAGATCAAAACTTGATACACTATGATCTGATAGTTTCTCATCTTGCCAAGTTGATTCTAGACAGTCATGTTTTAGTGAGTAATATTGGAATACAGGTAACAGATAAAGCTGTTCGTAGCTTGTGGCTTAGTTGAGTGTGATAAGTGATTACTAGTTCATGATTAGTCTGGTCAGTTTGGAATCATCTGCTAAGAGAGAGGTTTCATGGAACATAGTCAATAACCGAACTGATAATGCAGTGCAATCACTATATTCATTCCCCCACCAAAATATGTCACCCTCAAGAAACTAAAGTCCTCCATCCCACTTATAAATGAGACTGCTAAGTTTGAAAAGCATTTCTCCATCCTGTAATCGATACCCCATTACGGAATGAGCGCGTCTCGTGAGTTGGCAGCAACTCAGTTGAAAATTTGAACCGGTAAAGTTGGACAAGCTGTCTGTCATAGCTACCATGATGACACCTCAACTGCAAAACTTTGACTCTTGTTTCTATAATTATTTGAAGTTTGCTGCAAAGTTGTTACAGTCGAATTCACTTCAACCTGACAGCATTGGTTGAATTGAAATAGAAAGCATCGATTTATTGGACTGCAGACAGCCTGGAATGGGTATCAATAGATCAAAGTGGAAATCTAGAAGACATAACCTCATTTCGGACTTTTTAATGTTACCTGAAGTTTTAGAGAGAAATAATACAATGTATCCTTAGTTTTTCTCTCCCGATCTGTGCTTCATTGTAAAAAAATAAGATTAAAGTGGAGAATGAAAGATGGATGAATAAATAGAGATACATGAATAAATAAAGATAAAGTAGAAATATGTTGAATAATATGCATACCAGTGGGAGATAATATTGATGAGAATCTATGTGATTCGTATTCAAATTCAAATTTATTTCCACAAAGTAGGTACAAACATTTAACTATAAAATACAAATGCAATTCACCACAATCAATTCAAATAAATAACATTCCTTACTAAAAAATAATAAATTGAAACATAAGAGCATTAATACTTCTATTCCTAACTAGTAAGATCTATAATACACAATCAAACTGAATCGATTAAGGATTATTATTCAACACTTCAAATAGCATAAGCTTGGTGGAAATCTACTGGCATAAGTGAGAACTTGACCGCCAGTAGGAGTAGCGCCCCATTACTAAGAGAGGAAAAAAATGAATAGAGAATAAAAATAAAATAAATGCTGCACTCGAGGATTTCTAAACATATGTAATTCTAATCATACGCATCCTTCAACAATATGTGTATTGATAAATATATGAGAATTAATGCGTTGGTGATGTGAAATGCTTTATTGAAATGATATAATTTATAACAAATGGAAGCTGAAAAAAGATAGAAAATATAAGTTTAGTAAGCTGATGATGTGATTCGACTGAATTCCAAAAAATGAGATTGTTGTGAAAAAATGCAAACAGTTTATATGTTCGACGATAACTTTCAAATGCTTCTATCAATAAACTTCAAATTTTCAATCATATTCTTTGAACTACACAGATTGATTTCGTTGGATGATAATATTGTCCATTATTAATTCTAATGATTTAATAATTGATTAATAATGATCTAATAATAATTGATTCCGTGGATAATAATATTGTCCATTATTAATAATAATGATTCAATATTGATTGATAATGATTTAATAATAATTGATTCCGTGAATAATAATATTGTCCATTATCAATAATTGTTGGATAATAATATTGTCCACTATTAATTCTAATGATTCAATAATAATTGATTCCGTGGATAATAATATTGTCCATTATTAATAATAATGATTCAATAATTGATTGATAATAATTGATTCCGTCGATAATAATATTGTCCATTATTAATAATAATGATTCAATGATGATTGATAATGATTTAATAATAATTGATTCCGTGGATAATAATATTGCCCATTATTAATAATAATGATTCAATAATTGATTGATAATGATTCAATAATAATTGATTCCGTGGATAGTAATATTGTCCATTATCAATGGTTGATTAATAATAATAATAATACTCCATTATTCATTGCAAGACATAAAGGATTCCTGCTCAATTTCACTATAGATCATGTCATATCTATATACATTCATATACTATGGACAGAATATTAATAATATCTATAGGGGAAATAATATGTGAATGTTATATGGAATATTGCAAATTGACTCCAGCCAAAGATTTCAATGGATAAGCTGAAAGAATATCAGCGGCATTTCGATCAAGCTCTCACTAGTAGTAATAGATACAAAGTTTAATAAAAACACTCCTAGTGCCGGTTGCACAAATGCCGGTTACATTTTAATCGTGATTGATTTCATGAGAACCAATCAGAGAATTCCTCTCTTCGAAATAGCATTCTCTGATTGGTTTTCATGGAATTAATCATGGGTAAGATTTAACAGGCTTTTGTGCAACCGAGCCTAAGAGACAAGCAGTTTGGTCAGGAAACGCCCACCTCCAATCATATTGATGGATGCCATTTTCAGAGACGTCGTAAATTATCGACCAATCATGTGCAAGTCAACTCCAGGCGCTGAAAACAAGGCCACGCCTACATTGTTCTGCCATTGGCTGACAAGATTACGTCATTTTGAGTAGCCTACTGGATCTTGTCAAACACGCTCTGATTGGCTGATTTTCATTGTCTTGTTCTAAGAAAATTCATTCTGTCAAATTATTCCATTTAATTTAATCAGTTTTCAATTTAAACATAATTATAATTATGACATGCAGTTGGATGAGTGGGGATGTGCTTAGAAGTATAAACGTTAGATTGATGAAAAAAACAATTTTTCAACAATGGAAGAGGTATTTTCAACTCATATTGGTAATGAATCAAGAAAATACAGTTCATGATAATATCCGAAAAAAACTAATTGACCGAGCGAAGTGAGGTCTAAGATTCAAGTCGAATGTTTATATGTTGCGCATTTACGGCGAAACGAGGTAAATAGATTTTTATGAAATTTGACAGGTATGTTCCTTTTTTAATTGCGTTTTAATTGCGTTTAAAATACGCGTTGACGTATATACAAGGTTTTTGGAAATTTTGCATTTCAAGGATAATATAAAAGGAGAAAGGAGCCTCCTTCATACGCCAATATTAGAGTAAAAATCATACTATAGAACTATTCACCATAAATCAGCTGACATATTGCTGTATTTCTATAGTCTATAGTCTAATGCTGTCTATAGTCTATAGTCCAATAGTCTATTGCTGTATAAGGTCTATAGTTTCAATCAGGTACTTGTGGATGAGAATACTGCGTGAGGTCTACTGTTCACAGAACTACTAGTAATCTTGATTCAAACTGAAAAGTGTGAAAAGTATAGTGATGAAAGTATGTAGCCAGGAGGGAACCCTGAATTCAAATGACCTGATGCAGAGAAAAATACTTGGTTTGTAGGAGAGATGACGAATTTATATGCGAATAGGTGTAAGGAGGTTATCATCTGTTATTGAAAATATTCAGCATGCAGACATGCAGTAGACAGACATGTAGTATATGGGCAACTTTGGACTGGTAAAGCATTCATGTTCAATTTCTGTGAAACAGGTGGACCGCTTCTGGATCCTTCACACATTTTATGAAAAAGTCAAGATGATGATGAAGAAGAGGAAGAAGAAGAAGAAGAAGAGGAAGAAGAAGAAAAAGAAGAAGAAAAAGAAGAAGAAGAGAAGAAGAAGAAGAAGAAGAAGAAGAAGAAGAAGAAGAAGAAGAAGAAGAAAAGAGAAGAAGAAGAAGAAGAAGAAGAAGAAGAAGAAGAAGACGAAGAAGAAGAAGAAGGAGAAGAAGAAGAAAAAGAAGAAGAAGAAGAAGAAGAAGAAGAAGAAGAAGTAGAAGAAGAAGAAAGAGGAGCAGACGAAGAAGGAGAAGGATGGAATCCAATATTATCGGATGCTTTTCGACTACTGACATCATGGTGCTTGGCCTGAAAATACATTTCCTTATTTTGTGCAACAGATGTCTCGTGTCCTACAAATCAATCCGTTTTTTGCGGCCTGCTTGCTTCGAATTCATATTCCTTCTTCACGAGAAACACAATTTTATTCTATTACCCTTGTACAGACGGGCCTGGCATTTCACGAGAAAATTCCTTGAAACTGAAGACTTACATCCCACTTGCTGTGAATGTCATAGAATCCAAGATGTTCATAGTGAATAGTTTTGTGAATAGTGAATACTGATTCATAGTGAAGTGATCATATAATGTTTATAGTAAAGGGTGATTTTCATATAGATCATGAGAGAAACCTTCAATCCAAGAGAAATAATAGATCACTTTTTTGTTATCAAACCAGAACTAGCAGTCAAATTTGTTCAATGAATGGATTTATTCATATACTGTGACAACGGAATCTTCGGCAGGTCAGTTATCTTAAGAAACTTGACTGCTAATCGTTCTATTTAATAACAAAGAAGTGATGTTATAGTAAGCCATATCTAAATTGGGGAGAGGAATAGCTCAAGGTTACCTTATTTCCCCCCCCAATCATTTATATGATGTATACTTATATCAATCAAAAAAGAAAGCCGTTCATGATGGAAAACAACATTGAAGAAATAATAGAATGACATCTCATCATTTATTTATATTGTATTCATCATTATATGTTTATAGTGAACTTCTTCTGTTTTATAATAATTGTAAAGACTTCTAGTTTTTTTTTTTTTTAGTACCTGTTTCACCATGGTTCATGAGTTCAAATGGAAGCAAATAAAATGGTATTCATGTTAATGAGTATAGTTAGGTTGAATCATGGAGTAAAGATAGCTATCTTATCTCTATATGGTTGAATACAGTAATTACAGGGGTGCACATCCGTAATTGCCCCCCTGCAATTAGAAAAGATAAGCTGCTACCCCTACCCCTTGAATTGGGAACCCAAAAGAGTTCATCAAAGGAACCCTACTTTTGCAGTAGAATATTTGCAATACCGGGAGTCCGGTCTTACAAAACTTTACTTGAATACTTGCAAAACCATCATAAGATTACTAAAAAACTCCAACAAACAAGAAAAATAACTAATTTTCTAGGATTATTAGTCTCAGAAGAGCTCAGAAATATACTGTTTTTGAGAGAGAAAAAAACTTGAGTTCACTGTTCCAGAGAAGATTCTCGAAGAATCGATGATTGATTTCGAAGATGTGAATTACTTGGATTTATTTATTCATTTATTTACAAAAAATACATATATACAGGTATGGGAGGTATACAGGTATACATATATGGTATGGTTCACAACAGGCATTATAGTCCAAAACTGTTCCCGATTCAACATTAAAAAGTTCTTCATAATTATCAAGAAAAAAAAGTTAATGAAAAATTGAAAATGATTGAAAATAATAAATAAACCAATAGGAAATATTAAGAATATGAATAAAAATAAGTACTAATTTAACAAATAAGACAGAATATGATTTATGAATATGAGAGTACAATAAAACAGAATTTCGTTCCACTCCAAAGAAACACAGTTAAGAGAAGAGAAAAAATCATAATATGTTATACTATATAATTATGTTGTAATAATTATCAAAAACTACCATCAAGAGACAGGCTAAACAACTGATGCGTCACCGACCACATAGGCACCAACCCTACTTCGACACGCGCGCACAATCGAATCAACCGACCCACCAAATATCCAGACCGACACAGCTCACATTGAATAGGCGCTGCATCCTTTTAATTGGTTCATAATAACTGTAGTCCGTTCTGCAGAAGGCAATAATTGAAAATTTATTGCAAGATCTAGCTGTCAATCGCGGAACATGGAAATTAATCAATGATAAAAGGGAAGGGCTGTCCACTGCACCATTCACTAGCTTACATAGAAAAGTAATGCCATGCATATCCCTCATCAGATATTGCATTCATTCAAATCTAATGGATCGATAATTATTTATTAATTATACTATTATATAATTGATTAATAATATGGAAATCCAAATCAAATAAATAGGTAACAGATTTCGAAGATCTTTCTTCATAACTCTTCCGCTTGTTATGAATGTCAATCAATCAATCAATCAATCAATCAATTCATTTATTCCACAAACAAACATAATACAGAATAGAAAAGGAAGATATAAAAAAATGTGAAATGATTGAAATTAATTGACTCATCATTCATCACTTCAATTCAAGTTTCCAAGATTCTTCACATTGTATAGGGGTCAATAGACAGGAAAATGGTGGAGTATTTCTGAAGAGAAGCCATGGACGATTGTTGAAAGGGAATGTAGCTTAGCACTGCACTGCGCCATGGAAAAGTTCCAGATAAACGATTAGTTGTATATATGTATTTATATTCAAACGGTACATGTTCGGCTATGTATGTATATTTATATCCTTTCTCCAGTATATATCCCGGTATATAGATATAGTATCGATTGCAAGAGCAGTTAGCAGCTTTGCACCGACAAAACATACGGTTCCCTCAAACTTTGAAGCCAACCTTGTCATAATTTGAATTATTGTTCGTGTTCACCCCAGTCAATTACAGAGAGATGTGGAGTCTGGTGGAAATTAAAGATAGAGTTTAGAGAGGAAATTTCGGACACATTGGACAAAAAATATCATAAAACTTCATTCGCTTTGTTAAGCTATGTTTACTGTGAAGCTTAGCATTGTTTCTTATTTATCTCATTGTTTCTTCACATTGTTACAGTGAAGCTTCTAGAAAATAGTATATTTCGCACCTAGAGCAGAAAATGAGATTTTTCCAGCTCGAAATCGGTTTTCAAGTCCGAGGCCGTAGGCCGAGGACTAGAAAAGATTGAGAGCTGGAAAAACATTTTTGCCCGTGGTGCGAACGATATTTTTCGCCACACTACAGGTATTGCTGACAAAATAAATAAAGAATACAAAATAAGGAATACTCGTTAAGCTATCGTACCTATCTCTTGATTTTAGTGGTAGAAGATTTGCAGTCAGGATTTCAGATTCTTTTAAAATTTCACTTGGAATACCACAGTCATCTTCAAGCATTTTTGAAAATTCGGAATGCACTAATCAACAATAAATAATTGAATAAAACTGGTTGCGAAGCGAATTAGTTTGATTCGAAACTGGAACTAAAATCATGGCGACTTCAGCTTATTATGAAAGTGGACACTCGCCCGATCTAGCGGATGACTTATTAATAATAATTAGCGCGTTGTTTCCAGCCATAAGCGGCTGGAAAGAGACAACTTTCTGGCCTAGACCGGAAAAGAAACCCTTTTCTGACGTCGTCTGCAAACAAGGTCTTTCAGATCTACGTAGGGACTGGAAAACAGCTGCTTTCTGTGCAGTGTGGCGAAAAGTTCTTGATAATTGTTATTAATTGTTGCCAGACTGCTATTTGCTATTTTCGACGTGTATCTTGTTTGATGGAAATAATTGATAACAGAATCTTGATGAATAATTTTGAATGAGAAAATTTCAAATAGAAACAGACAAGGAAATTGTGAAGATTCTTACTGTATATTGTTTGATGACGATTGTTAAGTTATTGGAAACTAACTTGATAAAATAATGATTCAATGATTGTAAACTAGACGTGTCTTTATTTAGAACAGAGTGAAATTGTGTACAAATAGATTTTGTATTGAATTGTTATTTTATTAAAAAAAACATATGTGAAAAATATGTATAGTTCTATGTATAACAAACATATATGCCTCACTTCTATCAATCAACTTCCTTCTTTTCTTCTTTCAGTTCATTCTTCTTCTTTTGTGAATTTAGTTCCTACTTCCTATTCCCTTATCTTTTATTCTAACACTGTAGGAACAAGGCTGTTCGATCGATTTAAAACTTTTCCATCGTCCCAGGTTATCCGAAAACATAAATGCGTAACTTCTATTAATCAAAGATCAAAAGGAGAACCTTGAGAAAAGTGTGCTGTGATGAAGAAAAAATTGAAAACACACAGAAAAATCATATCAAAATACCTCACACCTTACAAGTATTGTTCAACAAATTAATCAAAATATTGTTCAATCACATCAATATTAATGGGTGTTCTGATTAATACCAGGGTTCATCTAATATCATACAGGGTTATTTCTGTTTCTACCTGGTTCAACAATTCAGTGGGAAACCAGGAAAATGTCGTCAGTAGTGACTTCAAAGACACCTCATTTTTTTGGGTACTTCCCAGGAATGGTATTTGAACCCCCCCCCCCTTCAAGAATTCCAAGGACGCAGTCTGCGACCAACCCCCCCCCCTGAGGGCACGTCTACTCAATATTGTTATAACTGTCATTTATTTTTGCTGCTTATTGAAGGTATTGAAAATTTGAGATGATTACCTCTTGATAAACGACTGTCTTGTTGACCGAGCGAAGTGAGGTCTAAGATTCAAGACGGTTTTGAATTTCTCTTCATGTTTATGTTTGTTTATATTCATGTTCCGCATTTACAGCGGAACGCAGCAATTGATTTTCATGAAATTTGACAGGTATGTTCCTTTTTGAATTTCGCGTCGACGTATACATACGGTTTCTTGAAATTTTGTCATTTTAAGGATAATACAGAAGGAAGGGGAGTCTCCTCTGAACGCGAATATTACCGTAAAAATCAGACTTTAGGATAATATTATTCATCATAAATCAGCTGTCTAGTGGACTATAATACTACCCGTTCTCAAAAACATCTAGAAAATGTATCTTACCATCAACGCTAGTAGACAGTTGACTATAATACTACCCGTTCAAAACATCGAACATCTTGAAAATGTATCTTTCCATTAACGCTAGTAGACAGATGACTATAATACTACCCGTTCAAAACATCGAACATCTTGAAAATGTATCTTTCCATTAACGCTAGTAGACAGATGACTATAATACTACCCGTTCAAAACATCGAACATCTTGAAAATGTATCTTTCCATCAACGTTGTAGACAGTTGCAGCCAGACCTCATAACAGCGATCACACTCACATTCCGGGACGACACGTCACGGTACGATAGCACAGGAAGCTCTATGTTTATTTGGGATTTTTTCTAGACGTTTAAAATTGATAAATTATTTATTAATTTTTGAGAAAACATAAAACTAGGTCAATGTAACTTACTGAGCGCGAGGTCTACTGTTCACAGAACTACTAGTTATTTTATTCACAGTATAATGATGTTTCTCTTTTCAATAGTCAGTTGAATAAATCTCTCAAAATATTGTTTTTGAATATTAATTTATTAGACTACCAATAAACTGTAATTGATTACTATTAAAATTAAAACACTATTTAAATTATAATTGATTATTAATAAATTATTTTTCATTTACCAAACGAGAAAATGCAGCTTTAGTGGATGTACATCATTCCCACAGCAGACACTGAATTCCATGAGTACTCGATCGCCGAGCCACACATTTGTGTAATGCTGTAAAGCGCCTCACAATCAATAGAGACCTGAACATAGTTACACTGTAAAGCATGCAATGCTAATACTGTTGAGCATTTACCATGATGATTACAATATTATTGAGGTATCTGGGGTTTAGTCATGTTGGAGGTCCACTATTCAAATCACCCTGATGGGTATCAGAGTAGGCGTGTGAGTGAGAGTGAGACTTGTTTTGGAGAAAGAGAGAGAATGGGTGAGGGAGCTGTTATGGTGATAGAGAGAGAAAGCGGGAGTGAGATAGACGATAAAGAGTGTGAGAGAGCGAGAGAGATGATAGCGCATTCCAACTTCTAGATAAAAGCAATTGAAGATTCAATCATAAGTTGATCTATCTTGACGTGGTAGAGTGGACATTACTGTCTAATCATGCATAGTTGAGAATGATATTGTAACTATCAATGTATAAATAAATAAAAAATCTGGTGTGGCTCACTCACACAACTTTCCTTGCCTTTATGAAAATTGATCACCTGACGCTAGTGTAAACGCGCATCTCAAGTCAAAGATCTGAGCCAGCTGGTGGCAGGACAATAACGCTGGATACACACGAGATCTGATATCTCTTCGTAGTGAATGATATTATAAAATCAACAGTTGCCAACAATTTGCAATTGAATAATTACATTTTCTCAAATTTCAAGCTTATTTCCAATTTTAGGTGAGAATGTTACTGGACACGCTAGTGTAAACGCGCATCTCAAGTCAAAGATCTGTGCCAGCTGGTGACAGGACAATAACGCTGGATACACACGAGATCTGCTATCTCTTCATAGTGAATGATTTAATAGAATCAACAGTTTGCAATTGAATAATTACATTTTCTCAAATTTCAAGCTCATTTCCAATTTTAGGTGAGAATGTTACTGGACATTAATTGAAGAGATTTCCATGCTCAATCTTTTCCACTCGAAATTTTTCGTTTAAATTATATCTGAGACCTGATAATTGGAAATCTCAAATTAAACTTTGCATAGATGGGGCAAAGCTCCTGAAATTTTTACAGGTATGGGACTTGTAGCAGTTGATGGAACTTATCAATTACTATTTAAGGTATGAATTTGATCAAAATCGTTGAAGCCATTTCCGAGAAAATCGCGAAAAACCCTGTTTTTGACAACATTTTCGCCATTTTAGCCGAAATCTTGAATCACATTTGATCGAAATTGTTCGTGTCTGATCCTTATAGTGTAAGGACCTTTAGTTCCAGATTTCAAGTCATTCCGTTAATTGGGAGATGAGATATCGTGTACACTCACACACACACACACACACACACACACACACACACACACACACACACACACACACACACACACAACACACACACACACACACACACACACACAACACACACACACACACACACACACACACACACACACACACACACACACAACACACACACACACACACATACAGACCAATAATCAGAAACCACTCTTTTGGACTCAGGGGACCTTGAGACGTATAGAAATTCAGAAATTGGGGTACCTTAATTTTTTTCGGAAAGCAATACTTTCCTTACCTATGGTAATAGGGCAAGGAAAGTAATAAACTAAGTCATTCTATAACTTTATTCCAATCCTTATTGATCAAGTAGCTCAATGTTTTACGTTTTTTAGTGCTTATCGAGTGCAATATCGTTATTTAAGTTGGTTTTCAATCTACATAAATTCAAAATTAGTTGCTTATATCGAAAATTGGAGAGTGAAGGAAGCCAAACCTACTTTTCTAAATGTTTCATCAGCTAAATTTGTAAAAAAAAATAACACAAGGATTGCCTTAGTATTTCATGTACCGATGTTTTCACATCAGTGTTGTTTGTTACATAAATAAATAAAATGAATGGATCGGGGTAGAAGATAGATGAAGCAATTGATGAAATTGATGGGGGTATAAAAACAATGATTTAATCAGATGGAGTTATTTTGAAAATCATTCATTTATAGACTTCAAATTAACTTCAAATGGTCGATAGCTCAAATAATTCGTTTGTTGTGTGGGTACACTCTAATCAAGCTGAAAAACTCAGCCAGCACAATAAACAGGCTCTGTTTCAGATTCAACCCTGAATAGAAATGTATCATCAAGCTCTGTTCTAGAGGCCCATTTGCAGATATACTCGGTCCAAAAGGAGAAATGCCAGCTGTTCATTTGAACATCGTATGAATCTCATTATAATAAATGCAACCATATCTACAAGAGTGAACGTGGTTTAGCGTTGAACGTGAATGGTGTTCAATATGGCCCTGAATAGTGTTGTTTAAACCTAAATAGGTTTTGTTTCAGATGCAGTATTAAGGTAAAAATATAGGTAATTAGTACCAATATTTGATTATTTTTCTTGGATCATCAAGACATAGGTATCGTAACTAAGGAGAATGACACTCTTTCATAAACTAAAACACTCTTAACTATATTCTAATGAGAATTTCTTATATGATTATTCATACAGTAAACTGCCATCTTCAGGCACTATAGTCACAAAACACACTAATCCAATCCACTATTTGTTCTCTTACATTTCACTCACCAATTTCTCTCCTTTCAACCTAATCTCCTTTCTTTTTCACACACAGAATTCTCTATTCCCCCCTCCACTTCCATCTTAATTTCGCTCCTTTCAATATCTACCACTCGATTATTTCAACCCTCTACTTTTCCCTTGTTTTCTGTCTTTCTCTCCACCATTGAAACTCTCTCTTTCTATCTATTTCTCTATTTCTTTCCACCATTGGAACTCTCTTTTTCTATCTATTTCTCTCTTTCTCTCAACAATTAGAACTCTAATTTTCTATCTGTTTCTCTCTTTCGCTCCACCATTGAAACTCTCTCTTTCTATCTATTTCTCTCTTTCTCTCAACCATTGGAACTCTCTTTTTCTATCTATTTCTCTCTTCCTCTCAACCATTAGAACTCTCTTTTTCTATCTATTCCTCTCTTTCCCTCCACCATTGAAACTCTCTTTTATATATATTTCTCTCTTTCTCTCCACCATTGAAACTCTCTCTTTCTATCTATTTCTCTCTTTCTCTCCACCATTGAAACTCTCTCTTTCTATCTATTTCTTCCTTTCTCTCCACCATTGAGACTCTCTCTTTCTATCTATTCCTCTCTTTCTCTCCACAATGAAACTCTCTCTTTCTATCTATTTCTTTCTTTCTCTCTCTCTCTCTCCACCATTGAAACTCTTTTTTTATATATATTTTTTCTCTCACTCCACCATTGAAACTCTCTCTTTCTTTCTATTTTTTTCTCTCTCTCTCCACTATTGAAACTCTCTCTTTCTATCTATCTCTGTCTTTCTCTCCACCATTGAAACTCTCTCTTTCTATCTATTTCTCTCTCTTTCTCCACCATTGGAACTCTCTCTTTCTCTCCATCATTGAAACTCTCTCTTTCTCTCTATCATTGGAACTATCTCTTTCTATCTATTTATCTCTCTCTCTCCACCATTGAAACTCTCTCTTTCTATCTATTTCTCTCTCTCTCTCCACCATTGAAACTCTCTCTCTATCTATCTATTTCTCTCTCTATCTATTTCCTTCTCTCTCTCCCTCGAAAAATCTTCTCTTTCGGGAGAGAAGTGGTTTCCGCATTCGACGTGGGAGGCTGCTCTCTGGTTCTGCTCTCTGCTCTCTGCTCTCTGGATCATATGCTATTATAGCGAGATCACTTAAATCTGTCAGCAATCCTTGAATGGAAAGCATCCCTACAGAATGCTTACAGTTTAGGATGCGTTCACGGCTATCAGCTATTCTAGTGCTCTATTTATATTGAAGGACCCGTGCGTCGTGACATCGAATAATATCAGCGAACACATTTCCATGCTTTTTGAGCTCTGAACGCTCTGTCTTGTAGGATCTATGTTTTCTAGACTCTAGACCAGGATGTTACTTCGTGAATGTTATTCATTTATCATCATCATCATCATCTTACGTACAAGGATTAGGTTAATGCCTGTTCCGACTTACAAACAGCTTATTAATATCTATATTTCAATCACAAAATTTCGCTATAATATATACAAGTAGTGCATTTATTGCCATCTCTTCCGTGGCCTACCAATAGACTAGATCTTTTGCCTGCCGGTTTATAGTTCAATATCTGTAGAGGAAGCCTTTCTGCCGGCATTCTTTCCACATGGTCTTTCCACTGCTTCCGGTATTGTGTGATTTTTTCCAAGAAGCTTTAAATTCCTAGCTCTGCTCGGATATCATCGTTTCTGATGTGGTCCCTTCTATCGCAGCCCTTGGTTCTCCGGAGGAATCGCATCTCCGCCGCCTGCACACTACTCTCTAGGGGTTTAGTTGTAACCCACGACTCGCTTCCGTAGAGGAGGACTGGAGCAGCCATTATTCTATAAAATTTCATTACAGTTTCTCTCCGTGCTTGTTTCCCCAAGGTTCTGCTAATATTGCCACATACCACTTGAAATTCTCCAATCTTTTTCTCGATATCCAAATCTTCACTATAACTGATGTCGCATCCTAAATATGTATATTTCGACACTTGTTCTAGAACTTTGTTGTCAATTACAATTTTTGACCGGGTTGGATGTTTACCTGTGAAAGCCATAATTTTTGTCTTGTCTATTGATATTTTAAAATTGTACTCTTTACAAATTTCGTTAAGAACATAAACTGATTTTTGGAGGTCATTTTCACTGTCTTGAATAATCCACAAGTCATCAGCAAACAATAATGCATTCAGGTACTCGTTTTATTCATTTATTCAATCTTTATTGATTCATACAATAAGTACATAATCAAGAATGATAGAGAGAGAAAAAATAAGGTAACCTTGTGCTATTCCTCATAATGTAGAATGGAGAAATGCGTGATGAACAACAACGAGTCTTCTTCTATTGCGATGAAGGGAAAATTCAACTTGACATTGCTCCTCGAAATAAATAATCATGACCAATAAGATTGTTCAGAAATACATAAGTGCATAATCAATCAATCAATAGATTTATTCAAATAAACACAATACAATATGCATAAAAGGAATCAAAACACAAAAAATCACAATCAAAAATAAATTTCAATAAAATACAAAAACAAGCTTCATGGCGGAGTGTGCTGAAAAGAAAGAAGGGAGGAGAAATACCTAGCCAACTATGGTTTCCCATATAATACAGACGCTCCTACATATATAGTGAGGTCCACATTATGATGGCAGTGGAGAAAGATAGGAGAACAACGTTGCCGATCCTCTGTCTTGTCAATGCCTTCAATAGACGTTAGCTGATACAGGTTTATTGATGTAATATTAACTGTCTATTCTTCTTCAAAATAATCAATTATATTTTAATAAGTAAGAAATTATATTTTTCAATAATTTCATAATGAATTTTTATAATAAATTAAGATGAAATATTTTGTTTATTAAATAAATTCTACATTGTTAAAAGACGATCTAGCAACAGAGCAATGCGAGAAAGAGATAGCGCTATCCGATTTTTTGAATGATGGACAAGGATAGTTGAACATTGCTAATCAACACTGCCATTATAACGTGGACCTCACTATAGTTACGGAGTTCTATCTAAAGTTTGTTTAAAATAAGTTGAGACTAATTTGAAATAGAGAGTTCTTCCCTGATTCAATATATAAGTCATTCAGGGAGGAAATGTTCGTGTTTCCAAATTGTGTGATATTCCAATCTTTTCATGCAAGCCAATATGACTGGATATACTCAAATTGACAACTCTGCATCGACAGTGTTGTGCGTCAATAAAGGTGCGTACAGATTTACGCGCCGCGAACATAAGCAATTCACTTTTAATCAGCTGATGCCAATCTTTTTATAACTGTATCTTACCGTTTCTGTAAAAATACAGATATAGTCAGCTGATTAAAAGTGAATTGTCCATGTTCGCGGCGCGTACAATACAGATTAATCTGTACGCACCTTAACACATCCTGTCATAACATGGGCTGAAAATAAAAGATTGAAATTTACCGCAATTTGACAACATGGATATTTTCTTAAAGTCTCAACTTATTTTAGACAGACTGTAGTTGAGACGATTCAAAATGTCATCCAATCAGGTGGGAGGGGGCGTGGCTGTTACACGGAGCCTGCTTGTGATTGTTACGGTCTCTGTTGAAAACATTGCAGCCAAATTGGAAGCTTCACTATAATTGAGCAGCTCTCATTCTTTGTCAATTCTCATTATAAGCTACTCAATTTGAAAATTTACAAATAAGAGATCAAGTCACATTACAAAACTATGTCAAGCTAGCAGCAAACTGTATCAGTCATTTTTAGTATGTCAGTCAGTAGGCCTACCGTAGTCTATTATTCGTTATCACTCATTATTTTTCATTCTCACCCATACTTTGTCTCTCTCTCGTTTCTTCCTCACATTCTTTCTTTCTCTTTTTTCCCCCTCACACGCTCTCATTCTCTCTTAAAATTCCCCTCTCTATCTAATCTAATCTAATCTAATCCCTCTCTGTTTTCCATAACCCTCTTCGTTATTCCCACCAGCTACACTATTGTGTTGACGTCATATCATCATCAATACTCATCTCTACAAGCAATGATTTGTTAACACTATATTAATAACATATTGCCAACCTTTCAATGATGTGTGCCCATTTTGGAACCAGCCAGTGAGTGATGTGTTACATTGGAATAAAATGGCGACGCTAACATTGCACATAACATGTTTTCCAGTATGTCCACTTACTCTACGTCATGGAGGATATAACTAGTACTTCTGTGAACAGTAGACCTCACGCAATATTCTCATTCACAAGTACCCGATTGAAACTATAGACCTTAAGGAAATACAGCAATAGACTGGCTTCTCCACACATCTGTGTAATCACTTTTCAGCTGATTTATGATGAATAATTCTATAGTCTGATTTTTACTCTTATATTGACGTATGAAGGAGGCTCTTTTTTCCTTTTATATTATCCTTGAAATTCAAAATTTCCAAAAACCTTGTATATACGTCGACGCGCAATTAAAAAAGGGACATACCTGTCAAATTTCATGAAAATCTATTACCGCGTTTCGCTGTGAATGCGCAACATATGAACATATAAACATTTGAACATTTAAACCTTAAGAGAAATGCCAAACCGTCGACTTGAATCTTAGACCTCACTTCGCTCGGTGAATGATATTTCAGGACGATATAGAGCAGCGTAGATGCTCTACGCTACCGGAGGCTACTCTAGTCTACCTACCTCCTCTAAGCTACTGGCTACTCCATTGTATCTCACTCTTCTAAGCTAGTGACTACTACATTCTATCTACCTCCTCTAAGCTACTGGCTACTCCATTGTATCTCACTCTTCTAAGCTAGTGACGGCTACTCTATTCTACTTACCTCCTCTGAGGTACTTGCTACTCTAAGGTATCTGATTCCTCTAAGCTAGTGACTACTCCATTCTATCTACCTCGTCTAAGCTACTGGCTACTCCAGTCTCACTCCTCTAAGCTAGTGAGGACCACTCTATTCTACTCACTCCCTCTAAGCTACTGGCTACTCCATTGTTTCACTCCTCTGAGCTAGTGACTACTCTATTACATGTAGCTAGCCCACTCACGTAACTGGCCACTCCATCTATCCATCTTTCATAAGCAGTAAATTTGCATGCAGAGCTTCAGCGCGCCCGTAATCAATCACTGGTCAGAGCCCTCCGTGACAGTTCTGCTGCAGACCTTTTAGCCACTGAAATCCCCCCCTCCACCATCATACCAACCCCCTAAACTCTACCCCTGCTGACCCCTCGCCACACACCACTTGTCATAAGTTGCTGAGATTAATATTGCAGCAATCTCCGCTGGTCACTCATATTACAATATTCGACTACATCTTCACCCTTATTGTGTTGTAAATGTTGATATTCACTTCATACTGAACAGTATTTATTGTACATCAATCCTCTTTATATTTATCCTTATTTTAATGAAATTCAGTAGAATTGATGTTGATGTTGTGAAATCTCTCCATAATAAGAAAAAAATCTGGTGTAGTCCACTCACACAACTTTCCTTGCTCATTGATCTATAAGCCTCATTAACGAGCATAATTTAGCCGATTGGCGGCTAAATAATTAAAACTACGATTATACTATTGTTATTGTATTCAGAGTACATTTTCCTTCGTTTGAATTATTAAATTTGAGGATTTTTTTAAAGTTGTGAAAACAGCTGTTCTACAAATAAAATATCGACATGTGTTCTTTTGAATATACTGCTCTACCTACCTACCTCAAGCACGAGAAGGAGGTTACAAAGTAAATTTCTCAAGGATGGGGTGGACCCCCTGTTAATTTCTCAGGGAGAAGACTTATGCTAGTTAATAGAGCTGATATATAACTATACAGGGTATGAATTTGGAAAAAGTCATTTTTGAGAAAATCGTGATAGAAATTTAACAAAATTCATTCTTCTCAGGAATATTACGGAGCTCCTGCAATTTCCCCAGAAATGAGACTCATGTCAGTTGATAGGGCTTATAAATAGCTATCTAGGGTATGAATTTAAAGAAAATCGTTAGAGCCGTTTTCGAGAAAACCGTGAAAAACATGAGTTTTCAGCCATTATCTGCCATTTTTTCCGCCATTTTGAATTGAATTTTATTGAATTTCTTATTGTCGGATCCTCATGGTATAAGGACCTTAAGTTTAAAATTTCAAGTTAATCGGTAAATTAGGGATGGAGTTATCGTGTTCACAGACACACACACACACACACACACACACACACACCACACACACACACACACACACACACACACAGACCAACACCCAAAAATAATGTTTTTGGACTCAGGAGACCTTGAAACGTATAGAAAACATGAAATTAGGGTACCTTAAATTTTTTTGGAAAGCAATACTTTCCTTACCTATGGTAATAGGGCAAGGAAAGTAACAAGGATATTGTCAAATTTCACTAAAAATTTATTCAGTGTAATTTTAGTATAATTTTAGTTCAAGTAACATTTACTTATTATACATCATTAACCTTCTACATCTTCACCCTTATTCTTGTAACATACACTTATAATGACAGCATTCCTTATACAGAGTGAGTCATAAATGTATGAGAACCCTGCAAGAAGATGGAGACTATTGTAGATATAATAATGTAACTTTCAGAATACGTTATTACTCGAATACTCTACCTTTCGACGTACAACTGAACTTCAACCCCTCATGAGGGGATGACTTAGGGGTTGTAACTCGAATATTTAAAATGTAAACACCCACTGTGTGGTACATCATTTTAAAGGCTTTTCCAAAACAAGGATGATGGCATCAATGAAAATGTTCTGTGATACTTGTATCCAAAATAGCGGCTAATTGGAGTTTTAGTTTCTAAGGAAATGAGGGGTTGTAACTCTAATATTTTAAATGTAATCACCCATTGTGTGGTACATCATTTGAAGGTCTCTTCGAAACAAGAAAGATGAAAGCAATAAAAATATTCTATGATACTTGTATCCAAAATGGCTGCTGATTGAACTTTATCAATCATTTCTTTAAAAACTAAAACTTCAATCAGTCGCCATTTTGATACAAGTATCATAGAACATTCTTATTCATGTCATCTTCCTCGTCTTGAAAATGCCCTTGAAATGATGTATCACACAATGGGTGTTTACATTCAAAATATTTGAGTAACAACCCATCTATTTTTTAAAACTAAAGCCGTGTCTAAACTTGCTCGAGAAACATGTTAGTTGAAAAAGTTTGGGCAGATTATATTATGTATGACAAACAATGTTTGCCCGTGATCAGTGTAGCGTCACCAAACAAAATATTTGTAAGTGGGAAGAACAGGTTTTATGTCTTACAGCTGTTTTACAGCTGTCAACTCTGGAAATTTTTAGAAAAACAGTAATTTTCTGTTTTACAAACAATGATTGTCCAACATTTTTCAAATTTTTGTCCCTGAGCTTCTCAACAAACATATTTGCCGAACATGTATGTCGAACATTTGTTCAGTGTGGACACGGCTTAAAACTTCAATCAACCGCCATTTTGGATACAAGTATCATAGAACATTTTTATCGATGTCATCAAGAAGGTCTTGTTTTTGTTTCTAAAAGGTCTTTGAAATGATGTACCACACAATGGGTGTTCACATTTAAAATATTCGAGTTACAACTCCTAAGTCATCCCCTTATGGGTTGAAGTTCAGTCAACTTGAAGTTCAGTTCTTCCCATCATAAGATATTCCTGAAAGTTACAGTATTATAATATCTACAACAGACTTCAACTTGAAGGGTTCCCATACATATGACTCAATCTGTAAGGTAATTCCAGGAGAGATGCCCCACCGGGAGAGTTGCCCCACTTGCTGTAGTTCTCAAACATAATGATAGAGGGCTCTTCTAGTACATTCATTCTGTCAGTTGAACTCCAGTCAACAATAGAGAGAAGTTACCACAGTTTTCTTTTGTTATTTTTGGCTGTAAAAATCAAAATCCATGTAAGTATTGTGTTTTTCTTCCTTCGTTATAAGATAAGGTGTTATATTTTGAGGCTGATAATAACTTTTCCAAGAGGATATTGAAATGTAGTTGGTGAGCAACTTGTTGTGAGTCGTTTATAGTTGATCTGTATGTAGTAGGCGGCCATCTTATTTCTTTTGTAGATCGACATGGTGCTGGGGCATCTCTCCCCTGTCAAAAGGATAGATGCCCCATGCAATTCTGGGAGAGATGCCCCAAGCAAACTGTATGGGAGAGATGCCCCAAAATTTCAAATCCACGAAAAGGAGGAAGCAGATGGCAAAAGTCCTCACTTCTTCTGAGCATATTGAAGAGAAAAAACAAAAACACGAGGAAAAAGTTGAAAAAATAGCTAAGAAACTGAATGTGGGCAAGTCTGATGTTGAGAGGAAGAAGGAGGAAGGAGAAAGCAGGAAGAGAGAAACCAAAAAAATAAATCTCAAAAAATTACAGAAAATAAGAAGAAAGAAGAGGAAATAAGACGAAAAAACAGAGCAAAGTTGAAAACTCAAACAGTGAAAATGAAAGTGATAGAGTAAACAACTGCATCGAATGTGATGAGAACTATTATACAACCAGAGATAGTGTTGATTGGATTAAGTGTCTTGAATGCTCTCATTGGTTGCATTAATCATGCACCATGTATGGTGAACTTTGTAATACTTGTGGCAAAAAGAAAATACGTCAGATTAAAAAAGAAAAAGCTGATTGAAATTTTATAATGCAACTTAATGATTTACTTATGATTCACTTATATCAATCATGTAATTTTTTACTCAATAATACATTTCTTATTTCATTTCTGTTAAAACAATAAAACATTGAGAATTTAAAATTACATTCTCTCAGATTACCTCAATATTAATGAATGGGGCATCTCTCCCAAACAGAAAGGGCATCCCACCCGGACACATGGAAGAGATGGCCAAATGTATTAGTGTTATAAATTGAATTATTTAAAAACAGTATGATTTCCAACATGGAATGTTTCCAACAGATGTTGATGACAAATGATAACCATGTTTAATCACCAAATACTATTTCCCTCTGGATGTCCCAGTGGTTTTTATGACGTCATTTCCTTAGGTGGGGCATCTCTCCTGGAATTACCCTATATAGACTACACTGCTTCCTATTCAATCAACACAGGCAGTTGAAATTCCCAGTTAAATCTTAGGTAAATCGAACAGATCATGAATTTCATAGATTGAATCGTGCATTACTTGTTATTTGTATGACAAGCAGCGAGTTTATTTCAATGAAGGAGTTACTCCTACACTCACAAATTCTTCTTCTTCTTCTGCTTCTTTTTCTTCTTCTTCGTCGTCGTCTTCTTCTTCATCTTCTTCTTCTTCTTCTTACTCTTCTTCTTCTTCTTCTTCCTCCTCCTCCCAAACTCCTCCTCATCCTTCGCCTTCCCCTCTCTGTGTGTGTGTGTGTGTGGTGTGTGTGGTGTGTGTGTGTGTGTGTGTGTGTGTGTGTGTGTGTGTGTGTGTGTGTGTGTGTGTGTGTGTGTGTGTGTGTGTGGTGTGTGTGTGTGTGTGTGTGTGTGTGTGTGTGTGTGTGTGTGGTGTGTGTGTGTGTGTGTGTGTGTGTGTGTTGTGTGTGTGTGTGGTGTGTGTGTGTGGTGTGTGTGTTGTGTGTTGTGTGTGTGTGTGTGTGTGTGGTGTGTTGTGTGTGTGTGTGTGTATGTGTGTGTGTGTGTGTGTGTTGTGTGTGTGTGTGTGTGTGGTGTTGTGTGTGTGTGGTGTGTGTGTGTGTGTGTGTGTGTGTGTGTGTGTGTGT
This sequence comes from Nilaparvata lugens, assembly GCF_014356525.2. NCBI lineage: Eukaryota > Metazoa > Arthropoda > Insecta > Hemiptera > Delphacidae > Nilaparvata > Nilaparvata lugens. The sequence goes on from NC_052506.1 coordinate 84,453,779, forward strand.
GTTGTGTGGTGTGTGTGTGTGTGGTGTGTGTGTGTGTGTGTGTGTGTGTGTGTGTGTGTGTGTGTGTGTGGTGTGTGGTGTGTGTGTGTGTGTGTGTGTGTGTGTGGTGTGGTGTGTGTGTGTGTGGTGTGTGGTGTGTGTGTGTGTGTGTGTGTGTGTGTGTGTGTGTGTGTGTGTTGTGTGTGTGTGTGTGTGTGTGTGTGTGTGTTGTGTGTGTGTGTGTGTGTGTGTGTTGTGTGTGTGTGTGTGTGTGTGTGTGTGGTGGTGTGTGTGGTGTGTGTGTGTGTGTGTGTGTGTGGTGTGTGTGTGTGTGTGTGTGTGTGTGTGTTGTGTGTGTGTGTGTGGGTGTGTGTGTGTGGTGTGTGTGTGTGTTGTGGTGTGTGTGTGTGGTGTGTGTGTGTGGTGTGTTGTGTGTGTGTGTGTGTGTGAATGTTTTGTGTGAGTGAGATTATTTATTCACTATTAAGATTTCATTTCACTATCATTTAATTTCGAATTGTAATGTGAATTATTATTATTATTTAACTTATCATCGTGGGTTAAATGGAAGAGGGGGCTTCTATTGCCTCAATATCGCCCACATCACTTTTATTGTAGAGTGTAAATAAAAGTCATTCATCTATCTATATATCTCCTGCTCCTCCTCCTCCTCTCCATCCTCCTCCTCCTCCTCCTATGAACTAAGAATAGAGAATAGAGATAGATTTTCTAGAGAGACAAGGTCATTAAAAAAAGTAATAAAAGAAATAGAGGAACCAGATGAGAATGAAGAGGTGGAATGGAAGGTGTTTTATGGTGGGGGGGGATGAGGGGGTCCTCATCAATTATTCTCAGTTGTATCAGATCGCATCTGTCTTACGCCACGTAGACGAGCGAAGTGTATACATAGGTATAATGCTGAACAAACGGTGTAGATTCTATGCAAATGTATAGATATAATGAATATCGGTATCTTGCGAATGCAAATCAGGCAGGAGAGCCTCCTTAGTGCCATCTACTGGAGTAAAATAGAAGCAGATATGCTATAAATATTAAACTAAACACACAGTGAATCCATGAAGCAGAGTGCTACAATTAAACTGATTATACCGTATATAGGTCGAGCGGTCTTTCTCAAGGTGGAAGATCTTTCTTGAGATCTTATAAGATGGAACTTAATTTGATGCTTTCCTAGAGACGAAGAGCGAGTTAATTATTAACTACTAGTTTAGGTATTTTAGTTGATGAGTGTATTTAGCTGGATTGGTGCACTATAGTTTGAACGAGACCTGTTTACCCGAATAAATTGCAAAGTGCATTTCATGAAGTTAGATTTGATACACTTAGTGCAATCTCATGGAAGAGCTGGAATAATAGTAAAACATTACTTTATCCTGCAGCAAATGGGGGAATCAATCATCTGTCAGCTCATTCATTGCGTAGCATGCAATAATTAATTGAAAAAGGAAACAAAATAAAGTTGAACAAAAGAAAACAATATGTAATATAATAAAGGAAAGAATTGGCTTATACACAAACAGGATAGCTGCCTATGAACTATTGTTATAGACTCTTCACTGCTTTCAACTCGGGTAGATCACTGCACTGCTGGGCCATTCTTACTAGAGCATGGCATTTATTTCCGGTGACTGTGGTTCAGAACAAAGTAAAGTAGCTGATTCAAGTGAAATTTTTAGCTGAATAGCTAAATGATTGAGAAGCGATAAAAGATATACTATAATGATGAACAAAAGAAAACAATCTGTAATATAATAAAGGAAAGAATTGGCTTATACACGTACAGGATAGGAATGTTTCATGAACTATTGTTCTAGACTCTTCACTGCTTTCAACTCGGGTAGACCATTCATTTCACTACTAGACCATTCTTACTATCTTACTAGAGCATGGCATTTATTTCCGGTGACTGTGGTTCAGTACAAAGTGAAGTAGCTGATTCAAGTGAAATTTCTAGCTGAATAGCTAAATGATTGAGAAAAGCGTAAAAAAGATGTACTATTATGTTGAGCAAAAGAAAACAATCTGTAATATAATAAAGGAAAGAATTGGCTTATACACGTACAGGATAGGAATGCTTCATGAACTATTGTTCTAGTCTCTTCACTGCTTTCAACTCGGGTAGACCACTGCACTGCTAGGTCATTCTTACTAGAGCATGGCATTTATTTCCGGTGACTGTGGTTCAGAACAAAGTAAAGTAGCTGATTCAAAGCTAATTTTTAGCTGAATAGCTGAATGATTGAGAGAAGCTTAAGAAAAAGATATACATACTATAATGTTGAACAAAAGAGAACAATCTGTAATATAATAAAGGAAAAAATTGGCTTACACACGTACAGGATAGGAAACTCTTGAATGACGCAACATCACTACTGAACTACTGGAATGATTGACGCGAAATTTTGCATATGGATTCTCAATTTACCGAGCTTGGTTATAGGCCTATTACGAAATCTTCAAAATCTCAGTACGTTAAGTTTTCAGTTTGCGTAGCACTGGTAAACTGCATAAAATATTATACAACAAACTTGAATCAATGCATAACATCATAGAGAAACAATACCGTTTCTCTATGTTCTTAAACGGCATCTTAAATCAGTTTATCAGCTACTCAAATCAGCTTGAAACATCAACTCAAATATGGTGAGTATGATATTATCTTATGCTATCGTTTCTCTATGATAATATAATGCTTACCATATTTGAGTTAATGTTTAAAGCTGATCTAAGTAGCTGATAAACTGATTCAAGATGCCGGTTGGTGCAACAACAAAATAAGGAAAGAGTCAGGTATTTCTCTGGAAGACTTTGGAGTATTGTTCCTTACTCCGTGGTGCAGCCCAGCTTGATAACTTTTCCATCACAAAATACAGTTCCTCTCTTTTATTCTAATAAAACCTGGAATGTCAAGGCCTTCCATTTCTACAATCCCGATTGATTCTATGGAAAATATTCACGCATGAAGGATTATTATCTGCTGGACGATGTATATTGGGCCTTCCTGTTCATTTGTTGGATGCGGAGGGGTTTTCTGGTTTCATTCAGGGATTGGGGATGGCGCAAGGTTCATTTGAAGGGGTAGGGATGATAGAGAGGGAGAGAGTGAGAGAGAGTGTGAGAGAAAGAGAGTGAGAGTGTGAGGATGTTTAGCCTACTACATCGAAAGCTGCTTGAAAATCGTTTTTCGAAAAGCTCATCAAGTGCAGAACAAAGTCTCTGCTCTGTTTATCAGTTTGTGCCACATGTGCGGCGAACAACTTTGTGAAAAAGTGAAAGTAGAGAGTTTTAGGGTTTTAGGGCTTCTTTCCAATACTCATCGATTTTGAGTTGCGATTACGGTACTAAAGCCAACAGTGACCAGTGGGCTTGTACCAAACAACATTAATCCACCTACCTCTGACAAGACTGATCTACAATGGACAAAGATCTATCCAGTTATCACATTTTGTCAATCTGGAACTTGCGAAAAGTATTCGGACAATATAATTATTTGTAAACAATTCTGAAGAACGTTCTGAGTCAATAAGGTTTGATTGCCTAGCAACGAGCTGTTTGTATAGTTTTAATTGTTTTTTTTATTATTCGATTACTGTTCTAGACTAGGCGCACAACAGTTAGTTCAACAAATATTATCATTCAGCACTCATTGAATATGCCAGACTATTGAAATATGTTGGGGTCATAAATGTATTTTAATTTCTTGGGTTGCAAGATTCGAAGCTAGGCGTACACCGGTTAGTCAAGACAAGACTAGTCACGTTTAGTCACAATACTTCACATCTTTGCATATGACGCAACTCACACTGATTAGTCATTGCAATTAGACATGTCTTCATAATCAACAATGTGAAGTATTGTGACTAAACGTGACTAGTCTTGTCTTGACTAACCGGCGTACGCCCAACCTGATGATTCGAATCTTGCAACCCAAGAAAGTAAAATACATTTATGTCCCCACACATATTTCAATAGTCTGGCAAATGCAATGAATGCTGAATGATAATATTAATATATTCATCCAATATATTCATCCAATGATGCATTATCATGAATCACATTTTTAATAGAAAATGCATGATCATAATGACGCAGTCAAATTACAATTACAACAATTTTGAATTTGATTTCAGGACCAGACTGATATGCTATAGCACAGACCAAGAGTTAAAAGGTTAGTAGAACTCTGGTATGTATTAATTTGAATGAACCCACAATCCCACAAACGGACAACGAGCCTCTTGTCATCAGTACAGTAACTACATAACATATGTAACCTGGTTATATACTCACTGTTGTCATCAGTAAGAACTCACTACGCTCGTTCAATAACAAGTATGGAGCTGAGGCTACACCAAACGTGCATAGAGCTGTAGTAGGCTACGAATTTTGAAGCATAAAACACATAGAAACTGCCCAACATATGAGAAGCTTGATGAATTATGTCTCAAATGAAGTTTGTAGCGTGAATGATGATGTTGTGGAACTTTCCCATTATTGAATAGACTTAAAATGTTGTCAAAAATCCACTTTAATTGAATATAAATTAATATTTTCCAGGAGCATGCTTTGTCTTCAAATTATGTCTCCAAAAGTATATGAATCCAATGTTATTTCCCATGCTTTGGTGCTTTTAAACTGGCTTTATCCAGATTTTTATCAATCAGGAGGAGCATTTTCTCGTTTGTCCTAAACTCAGCTCAGCCAGTATAGTAGAGCATCGTTGGAGAACAATTGAGAATAATCAAGAATCAATGATATATAGTTTTTGGAGACTTGATAATGGAATGATAAGTCGAAACTTGTCATGACTTAGAAAAAGTAATAAAGGGTGTCAGTATAATTCCAAAAAGTATCCATCCAATATCATAGTATAATATAGTAGATTAATATTATACAGAGTGAGTCATATGTATGGTAAAAGGAACCCCTCAATAAATTGGAGACTGTTGCAGATATAATACTGTATTTTTCAGAATAAGTTATTGGTCAAAAAATACTCTATCTTTTAATGTACAACTGAATTTCAACCCCTAATAAGGGGGTGACTTAGGGGTTGTAACTAGAATATTTTAAATGTAAGCACTCATTGTGTGGTACATCATTTCAAAGGCTGTTTTAGACCAAGAAAGAAAGCATCGATTAAAATGTTCTATGATTCTTGTATCCAAAATGGAGTCTGATTAAACTTTTAGTTTTTGGAGGAATATGAGGGGTTGTAACACAAATATTTTGAATGTTAACACCCATTGTGTGATATATATCATTTCAAAGACCTTTTCAAAATGAGAAAGTTGACATCAATAAAAATGTTCTATGATACTTTTACCCAAAATAGTTATAACAGCTGATAGTTGCTGTGATAGTAGTTTTAACTTTTCTGCTCAAAAATTTCAAGTTTATTTCAATATTATTGAAACTTTCGGATTGTTTAGTGTTATTTCCGGCTCTTATCAACCCTTCGAAATTTAAAATTTATCAGTCATATCTCGAATACGTATTCTCTGAGTGTTAATCTTTGGTGAAAACAGAAATTTTAAACTCAACCTCACTTTGGACTATTTATGTGCCAAAATCAAGGAATTGAAGAAGTTTTGGACAATTGCCTGTTTCTCTTTCCAAATATCGTGTTTGTGACTGTACTAATAAATAAATAAAATGGCGGCTAGTTAAAATTTATCAATTATTTCTTTAATAACTAAAACTTCAATCAGTCGTGATTTTGGATACAAGTATCATAGAACATTTTCATTGATGTCATCTTTCTCGTTTTAACAAGACCTTTAAAATGATGTATCACACAATGGGTGTTTACATTCAAAATATTTGTGTTACAACCCTTCATATTTCTTCAAAAACTAAAAGATCAATCAGCCGCGATTTGGATACAAGTATCATAGAACATTTTAATTTATGTTATCTTTATTGTTCTTAAAATTCCTTTAAAATTATGTACCACACAATGAGTGTTTACATTAAAAATATTCGAGTTACAACCCCTGAATCATCCCCTTATGTGGGGTTGAAATTCAGTTTTACATAAAAATTAAGAGTATTTCTTGACCAATAACTCATTTTGAAAGTTACAGTATCATATCTACAACAGTCTACAATTTATTGAGGGGTTCCTTTTCCCATACATATGACTCACTCTGTATAATATTAATCTACTATATTATACTATGATATTGAATGGATACTTTTCCATGGAATAATACTGACACCCTTTATTACGTTCTCTAAGTCATGACAAGTTTAGGCTTATCATGCCATTATCAAGTCTCCAAAAACTATATATCATTGATTCTTGATTATTCTCAATCGTATCATATCTACAACAGTCTACAATTTATTGAAGGGTATCCATACATATAACACACTCTGTATAATAAATTTGAATATAATATCAATATTAAATATAATATAATTTTAAGATTATAATATAGTATTATCTAGACATATCTGAGACTAGTGATCTGTAATCTGCATCACATGTCATCCCATATATCTAAATCCTTCTAATGAATTCTGATCACAGATTGCTCTTCATGTGGCAGGGCTGTTAATGCTGTATATGCTTCTAATTTCATTACACTTTTTATACAATTTGACCCATAAGTGTTAGCAGCTTATTATATAAAGCCGTTTAGATTTAGAGGGCCTTTTCCGAACTCCATAACAGAGTTGAAATACGGTGGCTAAAGTTCAAACCGATGTTACAAATGTAAAGCAAACCTACTTTTCACAGTGTGAATGAGAGTGGCCTCTATAGTGTGAATAATACTCAAAATACTACGAATTTGTCCAAATGCAAAACACTACGACCACGTGCTGATTCAAGCTGTCACCACTCCTCCCAAACATCATCAATGCTCCGAATTCAATCGAGACTGCCAGTATGAAGTGAAACGCATCATAGCAATATTCGTGAATTTGCAGAAGCAACGCAAGTTCCGATAATCAAACACTACGCGGCGTCTCTTCGTAGTGTCAGAATTCCCTCATAAATGACATCACTGCTTTCCATCCTGCCAATGATGACAGTTTGAAGGGAAACATGGGTAACACATTAAAATGTGGTGCCTTTCACTTTGACACTCGGCCCGTGCATAAACTCAGCCGACATTTTCACAAATCCATACCGCCCAGCGTTTCAGTAAAAGCCAGTTTGCTCGCATTTAATTGCTGATAACTCTGATATCAATGTCAGGTCCGGTAGTAAAGTGTGTTTTGTTTCAATTATACCTCAATATTCTAACTCGTTTAGATATTATGACCTATAGCCTTCTATTCCTATATTTCCTGCTTCATTCTTATCTCTATATCTCATATCTCATTATCTATCACCTACCATTCAGGTGAACGTTTTTCTCTTGGAATTTTCATTATTCCACTTTCATCAATTGCTTGAACACATGTATCTTTGCTATCTTTCTCCATCTTCTTCTCCTTCTTATACTCAACCTTCTATCATCTTTCGTAGTTGTTAGTTTTGAAGTGAAAATTGAAAAAATGAAATCGTGACCTCATTCTTTTTCGAATCATTCATTCTCGAAAATTTGGGACAAATACAGTTTTGGGCTATGTCAGTTATCACTTACCAATTACATTATTGTATAATATCCAATATATATAATGTATTACAATTATATTATAATGATGATTTGTAATTGTCAATAAATGAAATGAATAAATCTTCCATCTTTTTCGGTTATCATTATCCCTCCCACGTCAATGTTCCTCATCTTATGCTCAACCTCCTACTTATTCTTCTCCTTGATCACTTTTGATCACCTTGATCATAAACAAATCCTCCTCATAGGGTCGATCCTTTGTATTTCTCTTCTTGTTTCTCCTTCTAATCATTCATTTTTTTGTACACAATTCTACTAGTCCAGGAAATGAATGCTCAAAAAAGGGTATCTATACCTATAGAAGGAAAAGTTTGGAAGACAATTTTCGAACCTTCAGATTTGTTAAGGGTAGTATGGAGGTGAACATAATTATCAAAAATCCCTACCTTTACTCACTATGTTGAGAGGGTGGTAATGTTTCGAAGGTATCATTTTTTCGTTTCTCACATTTAACAGAACTAAGAAGTGAAAAATTGTCTTCCAAACTTTTCCCTTAATAACACTTCGTTGAATGGACTATACATAGTGTAGGATATCAACATAACTACTATCTAACTCTTCATAGATTTCCGACTACATATCATCATGAATTATCTCCACCTTCTATTCCTTCTTATGTACTCAATCCTCTGCAAATCTGCCTATCTTCTCCTTCTTGTCCCTACTTCTACTCAAACTTTTACCCATTCCTTTTCTTGAACACCATTCTCATCATCAATAATTATTCTCTGCACCATTCTCCGCTCATATACAGAATCATCTACTTTCTTCCTCTTCTTTCATTTATTCATTTTATTTATACATTGATGGATACAATATAATTCTCAACTATGAATGATTGACAAAGGAACAACAAGCTTAAAGCCCCAAAACTGTTCCTTTCCCAAATTTAGATACAAATTGTCCAAAAAATAGGTTATGTTTATTACTTCGAAAGTTTTTTTTCAATTCTGAGTCCAAAATATATAAAAACCAGGTATTTGGAATTCTTGCACACTATCATCATCGTCATTTCTCCCCGCATTCGACCAATTCCAACATACCTCACTTCAGGTGTTTTCCGAACCACCAGATATGAGTGAGCTACTCTTTAACCGAAATAGATTGAGCACACGCCACATTCACCTGATCGGCCATCTGATGCAGACATCATGTCACGATGGGAAAACGAAAATCGTCTAGAACGAGGAGGAAAATAAAATGTTGTTTTTTTCTCGTTCTTTTTCTTGATATTTGCTTCGATTCAATTTCCGGATTGAGAGTGCAATGTTGTCATGGATGGTATGAAAGGAGGAGAAAAATAAGAAGGAGAGAAAGAAGGAGGAGGAAAAAAGAAGGAGGAGAATATGAATTCGAATAGAAGAAAGGAAAACGTGGAATCCGACATCACTCATAAAAACGCCAATGCCTGTACTCTATGAATAAAAAAAAACGTGTACCGTGGAAAGAAAATACGATCATTCAGCATCTGGACTTGACTCTGACAAGAGCTGTTTGGATTCCACTGGACCTTTATATTATTGTTTTCAAGATATCAAGGCTCAAGGATGTGACTAAAACAGTATCTACCGTTTCTATAAGTTATAAAATGGAAATTTAGGAATTGAATTCTCAGTTCCATGTAGAGAAAACATACGAGAGCTCTGTAGTGTTGAAGCTACGAATCTAGTATAGTTTTCCATGGTATGGTTCTATGTAATGAATCTTTCAATGAAAGCAAATATCCTATGAAATGAATAAACAGCCGTTAAGGGTTAGTTGAAATATTTCATAATTTGAAGAGAATTTCATTCGAAACTTACTTAGCAAGTTGCAAAAAAGTTTGGGTTTGTTGTAAACAGACATGTAAATTATAAGAAATAACAATATTATGGGACAACTAACAGGCTGATTCAAGATCCAGTTCTGAATACAGAGCTGAAATAATCAACATTGGACCTTGAATAATTATAATAGTAACTAGTAATTATAATGAATTGCAGCTATTAATAATTGACCGAGTGAAGTGAGGTCTAAGATTCAAGTCGACGGTTTGGCATTTAGATTTTCATAAAATTTGACAGGTATATTCCTTTTTTAATTGCGCGTCGACGTATATACAAGGTTTTTGGAAAATTTTCATTTCAAGGATAATATAAAAGGAAAAAGGAGCCTCCTTCATACGCCAATATTAGAGTAAAAATTAGACTATAGAATTATTCATCATAAATCAGCTGACAAGTGATTACACAGATGTGTGGAGAAGCCAGTCTATTGCTGTATTTATTTCCATAAGGTCTATAATTTCAATCGGGTACTTGTGGATGAGAATACTGCGTGAGGTCTACTGTTCACAGAACTACTAGTAATAATAATAACAGCTGGGGCTGCTATGTCCTTATCACACCAGTACAGCGACTCTTCTAATTTTAGTTTTCTGTAAGATGAGGTCAAATTGACTACAGTCACTTTATAATAATAATGAGAAATTATGGTAACTGCAATATTGACTGAGCTTTGGTGAATTACAACTCTGTAAGCTTAGTTATAAGGTGAAGAAATCAATTATGCTATCTGTAGCCAAGCCACATGAGGCGTTTTTCAGACGAGTCGGCAAGACAGGAAGCTCTCCAATTGGTTGATTGTGTTGGCGTTTGGGAACCACCTGATTGATTGATTGATTGATTGAGTACTTTATTTATGTAGATTACAATATATACTGGCTTATACACTCATATACAATAGCTTACAATACAGCAAAATTATAGATGAATTTACATAATATAGACTAAGAAAATAATTATTGAACTGTATATGATATGAAAAAGCAATTTGTAATATAATAACTATAGATAATAATCATATTGTTATGCATCTACATAAATTGGCGGAGCTTTGGAGATATCAATGTCCATTCTTCGGAAAGAATATTAAAAATATCCTCCCCACTAACTCTCTACCAAAATCGAAGAGCTAAAGGCTCATCTGAAAAACGCCTCATGTGGGTTGGTCCTAAGAACAAAATTAGACTTGATGCTGTTCTTTCAAACAGTGCTATCTTCAGTTGATTATTGAGCTTAATGGTTTGAACCTAGTGAGAGCATAATTAATTAATAAGTGTTGATTGAGTGAGATTAAGTGTTGATTCTCCAAGTGAGATCATTTTAAACTATCTGCATTGTTTGAATATGAAGCAGTGATTTAATTCATAAGGAATGTTGACGTATGCTGAATGCTGACGACAGTATGAAGTTTATCTTATGGAGATGACTTTGATTGAACTTCAAGATTTATAATCTACTAGCAGGTAACACGTGCTTCGCAAGGGTCTTTCTTAAAACTTGACGTAATAAAATCTAGAAGAATTCAAAATAGGCCTATAAGAATCCTCGGTTGATTAAGAATTGATATGCTGCTTTTCAAGTAAATCAGTATGACCACCTTTAAATTAGAAAAAGAAGTTGGATTCAAAATGGCGGAAAAAATTTGGGTGTGACGGAAAACCTGTTTTTATCATTCGAAAAGGATCCCTAATCATACCTATCTTCCAATTTCCCTTTTAAGAGAAATCTTCTGCTGCTTCCATACAAACTGGAAGCATGACAAATAATTTATTGAAAACTTGACAAACTGAAAACTTGATGTAATCAAATCTTGAAGAATTTAAAATTGGTAATTTGAATAAACACCCTCGGTTAAGCAAGAATCTATATGCAAAATTCCAAGTTAATCAGTCCAGTAGCTCTGACGTGATGATGCGTCAAACATAATTTCCCTATACTTTACACCTGTATAGGCTACGTTTATAATCCAGTTCTTTCCTTTATTATAGTATAGAAGATGATACATGGATGGATGATCATTGTTATTTTACTAAAAGATAGAATAAGTTGAATAGTTTCCCTTTCAGAGGGAGTTTTGACAACCCACAAAACTCATTTTTCATTTGAAGATATAACGAAAAGGTGCATATGACCTTATTTTTTGCTCAGTTTGCCAAAATACCCCTCATTCCAATATTAAACTTTTCGACTGACTGAACAGTGAGTCAGTCATTCTATCAGGGCTCGAATAATTTTGAAATTTTAATTAAATAAAAATGGCAGAATATAATTATTTCTTTATGTAAATAACAACACCTTCATTCAAAGACATATCAACTGCATGAGTTCTCATATTGCCGATACAGCACTGATGAAACTGTAGACGTTTATTTAGCACTTTGTCTCAAAAATTGTTCTAGCTGAAAAATTTATAATTCATGCCACGTGTAGGCCTAAACATTGCATCAGGGAAACGAAGTTTCAAAACTATGTTTTTCAGGTAGAAAGCAATATAGAACCAGATGTTCCTTTTTTAATTTCGACCATGATTTGGTGATTTTTTAATGAAATCGAATGTACAATTAATGAAATTTGAACATTAATTCTGAAAAATCTAGAAGGAAAATTAAAATTTGGGCTTCCAGGTGCACGAGATTGATATTTTTAGAATATATGTGCAAAATTTGGAGATCTAAATCATTCCCGTTTTTCTGGTATGCAATCCACAAGTTGACATGTTTTGATGCGAACAAACGAACAAACGAACACACGAAAACACGAACAAACACAACCCTACTCTGTCTTATCATATCGATGGATTCAACTCTATTGTGTTTATTCAAATCATTTCAAGTACATTTCTAACATTTTCATGAAATTCCTGACACTAATCCAATTCTATCGCTACTCTCCATCTCAATACTACAAATTCTGCTCTCATAAAATTCACTCTGAGTGATGAAGAGTTAACAGACAGCATAATAATTCCAACAAGGATTCCACTGCAGAAAAATGTAAAAACACGACAAGAACGGACGTCAGATGCAAATGTGACCCTGAGAGAGGAGCTTGAAAAGAATAAAAGCGTTGAATAATGAAGAGAATTGTGTGCCGGATGAAATAGAAGCGAATGAAGCAGCAGCAAAGAAAATGATTCCATTCTATGAAACAGCAGTCATACATCTTGAAAACGCTCTTCTCAGATCGCACTATAATTCCATGCAAGAAATTAACAATTGCATGAATTGTACTCTCTCATATTTTCTGAATTATTTTCTACTATGATTTCTATCTTCTATCTGATTCTTTCTCAAACTTGAGGAGTGAACCCATCTGATTCTTTTTTCAAATTTGAGCAGTGAATCCAATGTGAGTTGAATGGAATAGAATAGAGTAGAGGAAAAATCTACAATGAATTCATGGTTGACATAAGATGATGCGATTTTCATCTTTCAGAAGAGGGAAGGAAATTCAGGAAAAGTTTATATTATTATGGGAAGACAGAGAGGAGAAACAGGTCGAAAGGTGAGGTGAAAGAGAGAAATAATGCGGAAGAAGAATGAGCTCATCTTTCCTCGTTGCAGCTTCCAAGTTGTAACAACTGACACATAACTGATGATCACATCTCGCTTTTTTCACCTACCCTCGTCGTATTGTAGTCTCGCAATCTTCCTAAACGATTGCAATAAACTACAGCGCACTGAGAGTTGCAATCCGTTCTATCAAATTGATGCTGGATGAATTCCTTTCAGCTTGAATTGCTTCCAGTTTAATATTGGACTTTTATTGTAATACTGTATTCTCTGTAATAAACATTGCATTGAGTTTGAATTGTTTTGAAATATTCTAGTTTGATATTGATCTCAATATTTATATGGATCCAATCTGTTGGTTTTTTCAGTTATTCAACTTCCTCAGTGAGTCTAAGTGCCGGTTGCACAAAAGCCGGTTAAATTTTAACCGTGATTAATTTCACGAGAACCATTCAGAGAAAATCCGGCTTCTCTGATTGGTTTTCGTGGAATTAATCACGGTTAAAATTTAACCGGCTCTTGTGCAACCGGGCCTAAAGGTATTTTCTATTGAAATAACAACTATTATCATTCGTTAGATTCATTATCTTCTTACCACAGAACTACATTTTACAAGAATGAAACTACTTCAATATAGTTTACTCGAAAGACATCAGCGAAACTCCTATCATACTTACTTCGCCAGAGCGTAAATTATTCATGTTTCTCTCTTTATAACTGATATTCCCAGTAATAATGACCATTTCTTATAATTCCTCCATTATTATTATTATTACTTATACACAGTTTTGTTTTGAAAATATCGATCCCAGTAAAGTCTCAATAATTTACAGAAAAGCTCCATTCCAAAACCTGCTAAAGTCAATTTTTTCCAATTCCTGTTTTTCAGGTTATATCTCATCAAAAGCTGGAATCATCATTCGAACATAATTTTTTTTCCAAAACCTGTCAAGTCAACTAGTCGTTTTTTCAATACCTGCCAAGCTACTGCGCATGCGCAGTTTCATTTCTAAAAAAATGTTATATAATTGAAAAACACCTTTGACAATAATACATATTATTCTTCCAATAATGAATTAACTACCAGCGAGAATTCATTGGCACAGAGCATAATTCAGCAACACTTTTTCCCAATTTGCCAACAAATTATGTTTTTGACTTATGTTCTTGGCAGGTTTTGGAATGGAGCTCCTCGTAACTCTGCAATGCTCAGACAAACAATGAAATTATCCTAAGAGAAACGTTGGTTTCCTGATAGTTTTTGTGGAGAGAATTTTAATTTGTTTTACCAATAAACAGGATGAAAATATGATTTGGAAGTATAAGTAGAGGTTAGGATTCAAATGAGAATGTAGCAAAGAATGGTTCGAGAATAAGATGAAGAGATAGAGCAAGGGAGAGAGAGACGAAGGAAAGAAGAAGAAAAGGAAGGAAGGAAATGGAAGAAAGAAGAATGAGGAGCGGAATAGAAAAGAGGGTAGGGAAGAATTCAGAGGAGAAGCTGGAAGTAGAAGGAGAGCAAGTAGTTGAGAAGATGAAAGTAAAGGAAGAGGAAGATGAAAGAATAAATAAGAGAAAAGAGATTCAGTAGAGGAATGAGGATTCATAGGAAAATAAAGCAAAGAATAGTCCAGATTGACAAAATACAAATAATAGGACAAGAAGATGAAGTGAATAAGAAACGGGATATGGATACAGTGGAGGAATAAATAGGATGAAAAAAGGGGAAGGAGAAAGAATGAGTAAAGTGAAATAAGGAGGATTCAGGGGACAATTAAGCAAGAATGGTCCAAAAAAAGGGAAATACAAATAATAGGGCATGAAGTTGTAAAAAGAGTAAATATGAACAGTAAACAGGAATAAGTAGGATTCAGAGGAGAATAAAGCAAGGACAGGGATAAAAAATTAATAAAAAACAGGGAAGAGATAATACATTGAAAGAAGAGAAATGAGATAGAAGAATAAGAAATCGAATAAAAAAGGATTTGTGTTTTATGTTTTATCTGGTGAGGTAGGAGTTGTAATAGAAGCAGAAAAGGAAGGAAATTGAATGGGTAGCAACGTCTTCGAATCCTGTTGGCGATCTCCAACCGAGCGAAAAAATGCGATCTCTTTATCTAATACCATGTCTACCGTTCACTCCATCTTTATCTCGCAAAATGATATTTTGATCTCCCGAAACGAAACGTAAAAGTTGAGTTGGCCAATAATTTAGTGGCTCCCAGCTTACCTGCAATTGGTTGAGATGGATATCTTTTTACAGCAACAGCCCAGCTATGATTTCAAGGAGAGCAAATTTATAACCTAGACTGTAATATGATGGATGGTGATCCTGAATCTCTTATCCATCGAGCTTTTATGATCAATTCCAAAGATGATTTTGGAACGTTACTAGTTTGTTTTATCGAAGAAGATTGGAAACTGGGTCGACTATATGGTTTTGAATCAGCAGACACCTAGTATCAAATCAAATCTAGTTTATGTTTTGGTCCTGCAAAATTATTTCTTTAATATGTAAATATTTCCTATTTTATAATAATAATGTGGAATATTTTTTGTATGTTTGGCTTTGAATCATCTAAATTTGAAAATCTACGTTGTGAAAATAATTAAGGACTGAACATTTTTGTGAAGTGAACAACTACACAAGACAACCTATATCGGACTATGTGTAACCTTATCTAAATTTGGGAGAGGAATAGCACAAGGTTACCTTTTTTTTTGTCTCTTCCTATCATTTTGATGATGTACTTATTGTATCAATCAATAAAAAAATCTTCAATACAAAAACTCCATAATCCATTGTAAGAATGATATTTAAACAGTGGATTTTGTAATAATTAATAATTAACCTATCTCGGACTATGTGTGATCTAAATTTGGGAGATGAATAGCACCTTATTTCTCCTCTCCCTATCATTTTGATGATTTATTTAATTAATCATTCAGAATTATACAACTCACAGAAAAGTACTACAGGCTAACTTACGCCCAAAACGGTTCCAATTCTAATTTTTACAACAATCCAAATGTAGCTAGGTATTTATATCACAAAATACCTTCACGTTTTCAGCCTTAGAACAGGCTTCAGATAATACCAAAATAATATACAAATTTACATGACAGCGGATTTTTATTACATCGAGACAATTTACCACCAAAACAAAACCAATTCACAACATCAACAATAATTTGGAAAGTAAGTTCACATGAATTGAAATCATTCTCATTCACAAATTAATTTACATCTTAGAAATGAATTGAAGTTGTCAATATTGCACTATACTAGAATTTTTGAGACACCAAATAATAGTTTTTTCTCATTTGGATACATGTATGACTGTATGAATATCTACAAACATGATACTTACCAACGAGCCTACCTTGAGATTGCCATGATTTTGTGACTCAAATTTTCCAGTATAGTGGCTTAAATTTACAACTTCAATTCATTTCAATCATTATGTAAAGTTTCTAAAATTCTCTAACACTACACTTCACCAAATTTGTTCCTCTTTTTTACTCAGTCAACTTGTTTCTCCTATGTTCTAATCCCTTTCCAGACAATATCTTTTTTACTTTTTTGTAATAGTCACTTTCTCAAGGGTCTTGGACATTCGTCTCTGCATGTCGGGAACCGCTTTGAGCATGCGCTGCAGACAATTTCCTGCGCAGTCAAGCATTTCCTTGTCATAGTTTGCCATTTTTTCTGGTGTGGGCACATTGGAGCCTGAGTAGGCTTTGCGAACACTTTGGCCACAGTCCATCAGGCAATTGCTCAGGTTTACCTGAAACATAATTATTGAGAATATTATTAGGAACTAAAACACATTTCCTCGGTTTATTAGTGCATTTTCGATGGAACTTGAGTCTATTCTCAACCACATGAGGCGTTCTTCCAAAGATTCGTAAGGGCAGTAAGCTTACCGATTGGAAGATTAGGTTGGCGTTCGGGAATCAGCTGATAATAATCAGCCAACCAGAAAGCTTCCTGCCCTGCTGACTTGTCTGAAAAGCGCCTCATGTGACTTAGCCCTAAATGATGTTGATGTAAGGATCTTCCTACAATGAATGAATTTAAATCATGTTTGTACACACATGTATGAAGTGTGACAGGACATGCATGATGAGCATATGTGTACAAACATGTTCATCATGCATGACCTGTCACACATGCTTGTACACACATGTTCATAATGCATGTCTTGTCACACATGTTCATTACGCAAGTCCTGTCACACATCACACATGTTTGTACACAAATGTTCATCATGCATGTCTTGTCACACATGTATCATGTCCAGTCTAAATACACTGAAATACCTGAAATACACTGATCTCGCTCTCGACGTCGTCCCAGGCCTGGTCGACAGGCCGCCTGCACAGGTCCACGCACTCTTTCACCTGTTGAACGGAATCGGATGTGCGCGCGCAACACTTGGCCGCACAGCTGTACATCTCGCCGTGCAGTCGACGCAGGTAGGAGCGGTCCAGATCTTCCTCCAACTTCTTTATCGCGTCTTCCAGCTGTTGTGTCGCCTTGTCCACCATTTTGATTCAGCTGCTGAAAAAACACAGATTTTCTAGTAAAGATAGTAATTCAGAGGAGTAATAGTAGCTGATTATGATGAAATTTGTCCAGCATTTTGATTTAGCTTCTGGAAATAAATTTTGGCTTCTTAATATGCCTTGCCTCTTAGAGTAGTTTTTGATTTAATTTAGCGTATGTCAGCATATATACACAACACATTTACAATCACAAAATTCACAAAAAAAAGAATAGAAAATTAATAGATAAAACGAATAAAAATATCTTAGTCACTTTTGACCTGGAAATTAAAGGAACTAGGGTATCTCCCAGGGTATTTAAGTAGGCTATTGATGCCGGTGTAGCCACCATGAAATATTCTTGTGCACCCGTGTATGCTGATCTGAGGCACTCCTTCACAATGTGGCTCACGGTCTAGACTTCTCCACACTCACAGAAAGGGGTTGCACACTCAGAGTAGTTGCCACAGGTTGATGATACAATATAGAAAAATTAGTATTTTTTTTACAATTCAAAGTAAATTAGGATACAGTGAAAATTGAAGTGCAATTCTAAAAGTGATAGTTGTTGATGGTTTCATCTTGAGTGATAGGTTGACTTTGATTGAAGAAAAAATTAAAACTGAACCGATTGTTAATTGAGTATGGAGCATTTCGAATAAAATCT
The DNA here is from genome assembly GCF_014356525.2 of Nilaparvata lugens. Taxonomy (NCBI): domain Eukaryota; kingdom Metazoa; phylum Arthropoda; class Insecta; order Hemiptera; family Delphacidae; genus Nilaparvata; species Nilaparvata lugens. Next base: position 84,471,960 of record NC_052506.1, read on the forward strand.
GAAATGATTGAACTCCAATTGAACTTGATTTGTATTTCGTCTCAAAAACTTGCTATTTGTCACCCTTATCTTCAATTCCAACTTGTTGGAAACTCTCTCATTCGCTTACTTCTTGGTTATGTCAAGTGAGTAAACGTGTGTCAGTTCGGCTCCGTCTTCTAACAGATATTTCGTAGGGTTATACAGTTCAATTCACTTCAAATTATACATCTAGTTATTCAGTTTCTCGAGCTTAATTCAATAGTGAAATTATATTTTTGATTAACTCACACTCTTTTTATTTATCTTGAAAAAACATTCCTAATTCTTCAGTCTACCTTCTCGCCTGTAAAAGTGTAAATCCACCTAACGGTACACAATGGGTCGACCGAACAGAGGCACACCGAGGAATGAGGTCAATGCTCCGAAGCCAGGGCCAGCTATTTCTGGATCACTGTCTGAAGAGACCCTCCAAATTATTCGACAGCAAATCGAGGAAACTGTGCATCATGCCATATCTAAGGCAGTGAAGTCCATTTTTGAGGAGCTTCAGGCATTGAAGGAGGAGAACAAACAGCTGCACTGTAACCGAACTGGCGGGTAGATCTGGTAGCGGGCCCAACCAGTTCGGACATAAACTTAAACCTAGTTAGGAGGTCGGCTCAGTCCTGCCTATACGACCCTGGAAGAGGCCCTCTGAGTTCAAGTGGGTTGAAATCTCAACCCCAATGGGAAGGAGGCACAAACTCTTCCAGGAGACGCAGACCACAGCAGAACTGTTCGACTCTCCCTTATCTATTTAACATGCCTTAACTAAGTGAGAACGGGGCGACTGGAGAAACAACGACTGTTGAAATGAAATAGATTTAATTTACGAAATAAATTAAATAGATCGATATTATGTCTCCTTCACTAGTTCGCAAGAATGTTCAATTAGTTGTTAACGTTGGGACATAAAATTCTTCTCAACTCACATTAAATTCGAATTTTAATTCTACACCAAATTAATGCCTTAGACATCGGCTTAAAAGAAACATAGGTACACGCATTTAAATACTCTCTACATCATAAAATATGCAACTGTCGTCAGGATAATTGTTAACAAAATTATAACACTGTCTTCTCGATAATGGTACAATTGAATAAAATGGACAAATTTATTATAAGTGTTCCTCAATAGTAGGCGAGAGTATCCAATTAGCTGTTAACGTTGGAATATAAAAACCCTTCGCCACTCTCGTCCAAATCAAATTCTAATAAAACACTAACATCTCAATTGAATAACATTCAAAGTAATTATCAACTTGGTCAATTAAATAATATTAAATAATAATAGCACAGTACAACCTATCTCTTACTCCAGCCGCCAAATAAACTAAGATAAAAGTAATTCTCGACAATTTCAAAGGGAAGGTTCGGTCAAATATTAATCAATTATAGTGGCCAGAATAGATTCACTCACCCGTGATAATAATTCCGAGGGTCACTTTCATTAGGATCCAAAACCGCATCTTGGCTTCTGGATTCAGGTTAGAGTCACACGAATACGTTGTTCCCGCGAATTAATTTATTGTTCTCACGGAAAATAATCACACGAATAAGTTCCACAAAATATATCAGAAAACTACAGGCGAACTTTATCGTTCATACTTCAGGAATAAGTTCAACAAATTAGCCTATAACGAAAAACTGGAACCAATCCTTATTGTCCGTATCGCTCAACAATATTATAACGAAACACAAAGAAAGATTCTATCGTTCATATCTCACGAATTGTTCAACATAACACAACGAGTACAACGAATTAATTCGACATCAACTAAACACTAAAGACACATTTTATCGCTCGTAGCACGCGAATAATTACAACAAATATAACGAATCAATTGAACTTGATTTTTATCGTTCGAATCACAAAATAAAATTAACAAAATATAACAATAATTAAAACTTATTTCACCGCAGTGCGTCTCGCGTTCGAGAGTAACCGTTCGCTCAGGAGTCCATCGCTGACTGACTCGAGGGCTGTCCATGGACATTACCCTAGCCTAAAACACTTGGGAAACTCACCTTTTTCTCACGGCAGAGAAAGAGTGAGAGCTCAAAATTGGATGGAGAAAGAGATAGTTCCTCGTGGAAAACTGTCACCAGATTGCAGTTTTTTCTCCACGAGGCAGAAGAATACGCTGTACTGTGCACAATTCTTATATTCTAAAACGCAATAATCTATTTCTCACACTAGAGAAAATTGAAATACCCTTACGTCTAGAAAAAAAAATGAACATTAGAAAATTCAGTCCGATCACGCCATCGAGTCCAAAGTTCAATGATTTTAGATTGGCGTATCATGAGAAATAAAAAAATTAAATTAATTCACCTCCTCTCAATAATTCTACCCATTTACAGCACAATAGAATTCGTGAGCTAGAGGTGTCTTGTCACCTGAAGGTCGACGACCTCGAGCAATACGGGCGCCGACATTCAATACGTATTTTTGGGATCCCGGAGAGTGACAAAGAAGACACGGACCTGCTGGCGCTTGATGTCTTCAACAAGAAGCTGAACGTGCCCGTGACTCTGGCGGATGTCAACCGCTCGCATCGCGTTGGAAGGCGTCAACCACCTCAACAAGGGCAAGCTAAACCCAAGGACCGACCCATCATAGTACGACTCTGCAGCTACCGGACCAGGAAGATGATCGTCGACGCTAAGAGGAAGCTGAAGGGTTCCGGCGTCACCATTCGCGAGGATCTGACTGCGGAGCGTCTCAAGATCCTCAACGCTGCGGCCGACCGTCATGGGCATAGGAATGTCTGGTCATCAGACGGGAGGATCAAGATCTCTATCGGCGAGGGAGGATCCAAGAGGGTCCACACAGTCGAGAGGATGACCGACCTTCAAAAAATAAAGGTAAATTGAATCATTTCAGGATTCGATGACTAAGGTGCCCTTCACTACAATAATAGGAAATTCGTATTAATACATTTCACAGTAGATATACCTTGGCATTTTTCATGAGCTGGCTTTCTGTTCTATAAATGAATCTTTCCACTGCTATTTATGAATATATATGAGGCAATTATTTCAAACTAAGGAGATCCACATTTGTTAATACTGATTAATAATTTATCTTGATATTAATTCCCAAAACTATGTTCAATGCATCAACTACTATACTCCAGAGGGTACTTAGAGAATCATTATCTCTATTCTTACTAATAATTATTACATCTCTTACCAAAATTATTTCCATAATTAATAATTTTCGAAATGCTGAATTTCAAATAAATTTGATGATTAACATACGTTATAGATATGGATGTAATCTATAGGTAAAGATAGTAATCTCCTATATAATGATATCTTCTACTGTTGCCACAGCTTGAACAATAGAAGCTAATGTGTGAAGAATTATTGATAGAGCAGAGGGGTGGGTAGTCTATTCATATGCTTATATAGGGGCTGTGTTTCATTTAACGTTATCTTAGACATTCATCACTCTTAACTATTACAGTTCTCAATTTACTACTTTTATCGTTATTGCAACTCCCAATAGTTAATTATACTTCTAATACAATATACTATTTTTCACACTTCACCGTTCAATACTATTTAAAACTCATCTAAAATAATCTAGCACTTTCTCCATCATCTCCTCTACTTCTTATTTTTTCTTTCTCGTTTCTCTTCTTGATCTTATATTTATAATGATTACTTGAATATTGTTGTTTGCGATGATGATTATTATTCTTTTCTATTCTTCTTCTTCTTCTTCTTCTTCTTCTTCTTCTTCTTCTTCTTCTTCTTCTTCTTCTTCTTCTTCTTCTTCTTCTTCTTCTTCTTCTTCTTCTTCTTCTTCTTCTCTTTCTTTTTCTTTTCTTCTTTTTCTTCTCTCCTTGATTAATTCAAGATCACAATGCGATGTTCTATTTCTTATTCTATAGTTCAGTTTCATAAGTACTTCGCAATTTGTGCACATTCCTTCTTTCTCTTCTTTTCTTCCCTATTATTATCATTATTTTCCCTGTGATTTTTCCACTTGCTATCCAGCATGTTCAAATGTTTATTTCTCTTTCTATATCTATTTATCTTTCTACCTTTTCTCTTTCTATCTGATTACCTTCCACTAATATCCATATATTTATATTATAATATCCATATATTTATCCATATAATATTCGATTCTTTCCCACATTAAATCATACTATTCCTCTTCAATTTTATGCGAATATTATTCATTATCAGTTGCATTATGTATCTTTCCTCTATTGATAACTTTCTTCAAAGATTTTTCGTTTTTCTGCTGGCTTCTTCTTCTCTTTTTCAGTTGTTACTGGATCCCATTTCGCTCTATCTCCACCATGAACACGATCTTCCACTACTGGATTTCATCTCTCTCTATCTCCACTTGGACTCGATTTTCCACCACTGGATTCCATCTCTCTCTGTCTCCACTTGGACTCGATCTTCCACTACTGGATTCCTTCTCGCTCTATCTCCACTTGGACCCGATTCTTCCACTACTGGATACCTACTCGCTCTATCTCCACTTGGACCAGATCTCCCACTACCAGTTCTTCCTCAATCTTCATCTTATTCACCATTAGGATTATTCATCACCGAAACTCCACACATCTACATCTTATTGTGTTTAGTGAATTTTTGAACTAGTACTTTAAATAGTGAAGGGAGCCGAACTGTCAAGGCATACTGAATGCACTCGAATCAAGAGACTTTTTCATTTAGGTTAAGTTTTATCAGTTTCATCCCCATTTCCCCCGTCATGTGTCGTTCTGAGGTCGGTTCACGATTGGTCTGCTGCTTCCATGATGCCTCTCACTGACACGTCAGCTCGCTCGCCCTCAAGTAGGTATAATTATTTCAATAATAGTCATAATGACGCAGGTATGTTTCTAGCAAATAAGCTCCACTCTTTCAAAAAACTTTTCAAGGCTGCTCACCTTAACGTACAATCCCTCAGTTGCCACATTGATGAACTCAGAGCAATCTTCCGTTTTCAGGACTTCAATATAATCGGAATTTCCTAATCATTTTTGAAGCCTAGTATTTCATCAAATTTTGTTGCATTGCCTGGATATAATCTTTTCCGGAATGATAGATTAAATAAAGCTTGTGGGGGTGTAGCAATTTTTGTGAAAGATGGTATCAAAACAAAAGTTTTAATCACATCTAAACAAGAGTATTGTTCCAGACCAGAGTTTATGCTACTTGAATTATCCTTATCTAGTAATGATAAATTACTCGTTGGTATCTGTTATCGCCCGCCAAAAATAGGTCATTTCACAGATTTCGAAAATGCCTTGCTTTCTCTTATGCCTTGTTATAACCGTATACTAGTTATGGGGGATATGAACACCGACTTGAACATGACGAATCGTAACTTTGACTACTTTCAACTGACTACAATTTTCCAATGCCTAAACATGACTATTTTACCCCTCGATCCAACTCATCATACTAATGAATCAGACACACTCATTGACCTTCTCATTGTTAGTGATCCCAATGAGGTTGTTCAAGCAGGCCAAATCTCAGTCCCAGCTATTTCTAGACATGATTTGATCTACTGTGTACTTTCCAATAAGATACCCAAGCCAGAACAGAAAATTATCACTTATAGAGACTTCAAAAACTTTGATGAAGCCGCCTTCCTGACTGATGTGGCTCAGACTCCATGGCATCAAATTGAAGCATTACCCTCAGTTGATGACATGGTCAAGACTTTCGAGAATTGGACTTTGACTTTGTATGACAAACATGCACCTTATGTGACAAGGAGGATTAATAGAAAACGACGAGTACCGTGGATGACTGAAGACATACTTAAGATGATGGGACGTAGAGACAAAGCACATAGAAAATTTAAAAAGACATTTGACTTGGACAGTTTGATAGAGTATAGGAGCCTTAGAAATAGGGTTAAACAGGAATTACGGAACTCAAAGATTAGGTATTTGAATTCGTTTATGACAAACAATAGACAAGACTCTAAATCACTTTGGCAGGGAATAAAAGAATTCGGGCTTGGCAAACAGAAATCGAATCCACAAATTGACTTACCATTGAATAATATAAATGACCATTTCGTTTCACACTCTAACCAACGCGACAAAGTTGTCATTGCTAATCATATAGATGATCTTGAAGAGCAGGTTACAAACTTAGATTTACCAATCACTGATAAATTTCATTTCCATCCAATCTCAGAAGAAGACACTTTCAGAGCAATTCAACGTATTCATAGTAATGCTACGGGTGTAGACAAAATTCCTATTAAATTTATCAAGAAGATGTTATTTGCTGTTTTACCAACCATTACATAAATTTTCAACAAGTCACTTGAAGAAGGCATTTTCCCTGAAAACTGGAAGTTTGCTCTGGTTCGCCCTCTAAATAAAGTTCCATCACCCAATAAAGTTGAGGATTTTAGACCAATCAGTATTTTACCTGCATTGTCCAAAGTGCTAGAAAGACTCATTCATGCTCAAGTTGTAAAATTTCTAGACAACAATAATAAGCTTCATAACTTTCAATCAGGCTTTAGAAAATTCCATTCAACTGAGACAGCTCTGCTTCGTGTCACTGATGATATAAGGTTAGCTATGGACCAAAGAAAATGCACCATCCTCACCCTATTTGATTTTTCTAAAGCATTCGATACTGTTGATCATACCGTCCTTCTGAATAAGTTGGCTATTCTTGGTTTCAGTCACAACTCGTTAGTTTGGTTTAAATCCTATCTATTAGGTAGGAAACAATGTGTATCTGTCGGTGACAAAAAGTCAACTTAGAAAAACGTTATGCATGGAGTACCACAAGGTTCAATTTTAGGCCCTCTCCTCTTCACTTTGTATGCTAATGACCTTTCTTCCATTATCAAATTCTCCAGTTTCCATACTTATGCAGACGACCTTCAAATCTACCTATATAATTATTTTACTTTATCAATTTTCTGTTTTTTTCTCTTCATAATAATAATATCGAGAATATTATAATAATCAATATTTTTTTTTTATTTTTTTTATTTTTAATTATTTTTCCATAATAATAATAATATCTCTTCAATATTCATATTGATTGAAACTTTTACAATATTTCCATTAATAAATAAATCCTTAGTTTAAATAACGAAATTAACGTTTTGGTAGAGAGTTAGTGGGGAGGATATTTTTTATATTCTTCCCAAAGAATGGACATTGATATGTCCAAAGCTCCGCTAATTTATGAAGATGCATAACAATATGATTATTATCTATAGTTATTATATTACAAATTGCTTTTTCATATAATATACAGTTCAATAGTTATTTTCTTAGTCTATATTATGTGAATTCATCTATAACTTTGCTGTATTGTAAGCTATTGTATACAAGTGTATAAGCCAGTATATATTGTAATCTACATAAATAAAGTACTCAATCAATTCCACGAGTTCCTTATATCCAGCTTCTTCAATCTGTTACATCTTTTTATATTATTGGACTTTTGCAAAACTATTGTAACCTTGTATAAACTGTTATTTGGATCAACTGTCCAAATATGAATGTTTCATCATTCAGCTGACTGAATAATATTCATATTTTTCTATAGAATAGGAAGGTTCTGGTTGAAATCACATTGTTTTACATGTTATTTTTCAAATCAAGCGACGCTTTGCGTTGCTCGAATTTAGTGCCACGCAAATTTTGATTAAAAAGTTGGCAAACTGAAAACTCCACTAAGATCTTGAAGAATTCAAAATAGGCACATAACTATCATCGTTGAATTAAGTATCTGAATGCTTAATTTCAAGTTTATCAGTCAGACGTGATAAATAATGCGTCTTTATGATGTGATGTTTGCGTCATTTGTGAATTTTTCAGCTTGATTTTTGGAGTGAGTTTCGTTTTGTTTTCTGTTTTTTAAATTTCTAAATTATTCAATGTTTCAAAGTTTTGAATTACAGTTTGGTGCAATATTTTTAATCTTTTCGGTTTTCAATCAAATTAAATTCTAAATTTTGGTTTATTTCTGGACTCGGAATTCAATTCAAAGTTAAGCAACATAACCTACCTTTTAGACATTGGCTTACTACTATCAAAATTCGGAAAGGGAACAGTCTTGGGCTAGGCCTGTTGATCCTTCTCTAATCATGTATTTGATGTGTGTTTTGTTAAATGTAGGAAATAAATAAATAAATTTCCTATCCCGTAAATGTATAAGCCAATTCTTTCCTTCATTTTATTACAAATTCATCCGATGAGAGTGTTTCCAAATAATCCAAGACCTACAAAATTAAAATTTTCCAAATTGAACATGATTGTTCTCAAGGAAACAATTACCACCAGCGAATATTCCGCCAGCTCACTGAGTAGCCTACCACCATACGTTGCAGTTCTACCTAATTACGCATCTCCGCATCTACAAGTGACCTAAATGTTTGCGAATTGAGCCTGTCATTGAGATTATTGCAATGTTAACTAGCTCACTAGTTGCAATTGACAGTTACAAATAAGGTTGCTGCTCTTTCGGCTGACTAGGCCAACCCGGATCGATGCATAGTTGCTGTTGATTTGAAATTTAAATTTTGTTCTAGTTGGTTATCAGCCCAAATCGATACCAGCAGGAGGAATAACTTGGATAGTCGCTCCAGGTGGGTGGAGAATCAATGGTTTACAAATTTCCTGACAAAAGCCAGTTTAGAGTTTTTTCAATATGTAGCTTTAATGGTTTCCAAAACCCTGACAAAAGTCAGGCTTTGGAAAGTCTAAGGCTTTTTTAATATGATATTTTACACTTCAATACAGACAAGCAGTCAATTATTCGAAATTTGTTCATTAAAAGGCTGAAAAGCGTGTACCTTATTGTTAACTGAGGTTTCAACAAACTCCAGTCATTTGCGATGAAGCACTCATGAAATAAGTCTCAATGAAACTCTCATGGAGCACTGCAATATTCAACTTGTTTCATACAGATATTGATAATTTCTAAAATTGACAACTTGTTTATTTGACAGTTTTTATAAAGTACAGCCAATAATTGCAAACAACATTTTGTTAAAAACTCTTGTGTAAACAAGGCTTCATGCTTTTTGTTTCATAAACTTATTGTTTCATGACTACTCTGTAGTTTGGGATAAACCAAGAGGCTTCCCAATCTACTTTTTGTCAAACAAAAGCTGAATCAATTTTTTTCAACATTTATAAGATAGGCCTAACCATAATGATGTTTAATTTTGAAAAAAAAATGAAAATTGGTTGGACGTACTTTAGTCCGTATGCAGGATAATATATTTGGAAGTCTACAGATGGAAATAAATATTGAAAGTTGCGTTTGCTCAAATGTAATTAATGAATCCTATTTTATTAAACAAGCAATTTCTGTATTATGGTTATTTATGTTCAACGGATCTCGAAAAAACGACTCTAACGATTTTCACTAAATTTGAAACATATTTGAATAATTCAATTAGGTAATCAGTACCTGAAAGTAAGTAAGTAAGTAAGGAAGTGAAAGTGCAAATTTTTAGTGAGAAAAATGAAGAACCCAAGACATAACCTATAAACTTGAGTGTTGATAGGAATAATGACATTGGGTAATACGGCAAGGCAGAACATCCGAAAGGATCTCTCTGCCGAAAAAAGCCATAAGAGTGAATAAATAGATAAGGTACTCAGTGCCGGTTGCACAAAGACCGGTTGTATTTTAATCCTGATTAAATCCAGGAGAACCAATCAGAGAAGCCTTTTTTAAATGGTCTTCTCTGATTTGGTTCAAGTGAAATTGATCAGGATTAAAATTTAAACGGCCTTTGTGCAACAGGGCCTTTGTGAGATATTTGCGTTCCACCGGGAATTAATCTCAATCCACTGTGAATAGATAGAACCTTTCCTTCATAAAGTATAAATACATTATAATTACCTCTTTTTTAATAAATTTCCTATGCCTTTGTACTCCAGAACAAAGCTCGGTGCCCCGATATTAATTATTATTAAATACTGTAAATTACCCCAAAGACTTTTGTCAATATTTGCAGTAGCAGAAGTCTTCGGGGAGATTTACAGCATTTAATTGAAATTTTCGTCTATTATATTTGGAAGTTCTTTTTGGGAAAAGATTTAAAACGCCTGAGCTGGAACCAGCTTTCCTGTTTAATGCTCAAATTGCAGAGAGATTCACTGTATTTGAATATTAAGATTAATATAGTGAGAATGAGATAGCTTAGGATAAAAAATAAGCATAAGCGAAAGATGGATTGAGCAATCTTTCCTCTATACTACTAATTTTCAGGCTTGAATGTAGGCTATACTCAACTAAATAGGTCTAGTCGTTTACAAGCAAACTTTGTATCTCAAAGTTGAAGCCTATTTTATTTCATAGAGACTATGCTATGTTTTTAAAGGGACGGATTCAAAGATTCAAGGGTTCAAAGACCCTCACACGTCAACCGAAGCTTATTGTGTGTCTATAAAAATTAAGATTAGCCTAATGAGTAGGGTTCACGTTGTGCATGAGTTAGGCATACATGACAAAAAAATTATAATTGAATAAACTTCACTCACATTTAGGTTACTTTTACAATATTTGTTATATACCAGAAAGTTGTTCCTCTCTCTCAGTTTTCATATAAAACTCTTCCCCACATTAAATCCACCATGAGCACAAAAAATTTACAAGGAAAAACAACGAAAATTTTTATCATTACACTCCAGCAAATTGATATTTGCTGCCAGTCAGGTCATCTGAAAATCGGATTTGAGTATTTCCATCTTGTGTTGCATGAAATGCTACAGTAGTGAGATGAATTTTCACAACAAAAATAATGATGAGTATGTGCAGCGAATGCTATATGATTGAAAACAACATATGTTTTGTAGCTCAACACATGTAGATCTATTCCAGCATGTCTGTGCTGATAATTCATAATTTGTAATTACTTATCTTGCCCTATTACCATAGGTGAGGAAAGTATTGCTTTCCGAGAAAAATTAAGGTACCCAAATTTCTAAATTTCTATACGTTTCAAGGTCGGAGTCCAAAAAAGTTTTTTTTTGGTATTGGTCTGTATGTGTGTGTGTGTGTGTGTGTGTGTGTGGTGTGTGTGTGTGTGTGTGTCTGTGTGTGTGTGTGTGTGTGTGTGTGTGTGTGTGTGTGTGTGTGTGTGTGTGTGTGTATGAGTGTATGTGCGTCTGTGTACACGATATCTCATCTCCCAATTAACGGAATGACTTGAAATTAGGAACTGAAGGTCCTTACAATATAAGGATCCGACTCGAACAATTTCGATCAAATGCAATTCGAGATGGCGGCTAAAATGGTGAAAATGTTGTCAAAAACATGGTTCTTTGCGATTTTCTCGAAAACAGCTCCAACGATTTTGATCAAATCCATACCTAAAAAAGTCATTGATAAGCTCTATCGACTGCCACAAGTCCCATATAATATGTAAAAATTCCAGGAGCACCGCACCATCTATGCAAAGTTTGATTTTAGATTTCCAATTATCAGGCTTCAGATACAATTTAAACAAAAAAAATTAAGTGGAAAAGATTCAGCATGAAGATCTCTACAATTTATGTTCAGTAACATTTTTACCTAAAATTGAAAATAAGCTCGAAATTCGAGAAAATAAGATCATTCAATTGCAAACTTTTGGCAACTGTTGATTCTATTAAATCATTCACTATGAAGAGATAGCAGACTTCGTTTGTCTGCAGCGCTATTGTCCTGTCACCAGCTGTCTCAGATCTTAGAATAGTAGACTTGATATGCGCGTGAACACTAGCGTCAGTTGATCAATTTTCATAACGGCAAGGAAAGTTGTGTGAGTACGCCACACCAGATTTTACTCTGTAGGTTCTCTAGACTGTACAGTAGTTCTATCAATAGACCAACATTTTAAGTGCGTTCCGAACCACCGGGAAGTAATTTTGCAACTCATAAAACTGTCTTTACTTATTTACTTATTTATTTAAATTTAAATTTGGATTTAAATTTATTTATTTAGCAGCTCTGACCTCAAGCAGACACCCATATAACAGCATTCCGATCCCACCTCCGATCCGATCCCACTCCGATCCGATCCCACTCCGATCCGATAAAATTGGATACTTGGGTGGGCCGTCCCACTAGAACCGTTTTCGTCCGAACTAGCATCGGCCGAAAACTATCGAGCTCGTCCGAACGATCCCCCAACAAAGAAAGAAATAGATATGCTCGTCCAATGCAACAGGTTCATGCGGCCGTCTCCGGCCGATGAATTTTTCGATCCGAATTGAATGGGATTTTCCGGCTCTATCCGGCCGAACTAACTAGTAGTTCTGTGAACAGTTGACCTCACGCAGTATTCTCATTCACAAGTACCTGATTGAAACTATAGACCTTAAGGAAATACAACAATAAACTGGCTTCTCCACACATCTGTGTAATCACTTGTCAGCTGATTTATGATGAATAAATTTATAGTCTGATTTTTACTCTAGTATTGGCGTATGAAGGAGGCTCCTTTTTTCTTTTATATTATCCTTGAAATGCAAAATTTTCAAAATTCTTGTATATACGTCGACGCGCAATTAAAAGAGGAACATACCTCTCAAATTTCATGAAAATCTATTACCGCGTTTCGCCGTAAATGCGCAACATATAAACATTTAAACATTAAGAGAAATGCCAAACCGTCGACTTGAATCTTAGACCCCACTTCGCTCGGTCAACTAGTCAAGCTGAGACAACAAAGTGTTCCCAACCTAAAATTGTTTCACAGTCTTGTTTGGTTTCATTTTTTGAAGTTGTAACTATGGATAATGAAAAGTTGATAAGTTTGGTTAAAGAGCATGTTCCATTGTGGGATATGCGAGACAAAAGATATCATCGTCGTGATGCTCAAAGGAATCTGTGGACAAAGATTGCTGAAAAAATAGGATCTGAAGATACGATTTTTATAATGAATAACTAATTTATTGGATATTTGTTTATTCAGTTTTCAAAATCGCAATATAATCATTGCTTATGAAAAATGTTGGTGGCTATGATAGTAGTTAATTCAATAATTGGCAACCAGCCTACTACTGAACTAGTGTGCCTGACCTTTTAAAAGATGATAAAGAAGATAATTTTGAATAAAATTTAGAATTTAGAAATAGGCCGACACATCTAGAAAACACCTGAGTCTATACCTAATTCATGCAGGTGAACGGGCTAGAGTCAAGAAAACTTCAATTAATCTTGCCATGCCTGATTTAATAGGTTTCTACTTTAGAATAACACTACAATTTGAAATAATTGTAAAATACAAACAGCTTCAATAAACATTGGCAACTAAAATCGAACAACAGAAACAACAATTTCATGTTACTTTGTTGACATTCTTCATCTGATTTGGGGGCGCATTACTATCCCTTGTTTAGATATCAATACGTCACAAAACCAAACAATATCAGTCATACAATAACAAATTAATTTCAACATGAAATTACTCAAGAAAGAAAAGCCCGTTGAACCCAAATTTCGTCGATAGTAACCCATATAACCCATTTCATAATAATTTTGAATCCCCACTTTTGATTGACATTCTCGAATGAACCTTTGTTTCACTACACTGCACTTTCGTTGGTCTGTACGTTGCTTTATCGTCGGGGTTACAGTACCTTGTTTTTGGCGGTGAACTTTACCGGTTGAATTTGGCTTGACGGCGACGTCCTCTTACGTCCCTAGACCTGTCGTCTGAACGGGTGTCTTGAAGCGGTGTTACATAAAATTGCGGAACCAAAGGGGTGGTACATTAAGTTGGTTTGGGGACACCCATGAACCGCTGTAAATAAATGTATTACAGCATTAATTTCTAACTCTTCCTACAATTCATCCAAATCTAAAACAGAAGTTTATTCTGTCATTTAATTTAGATTTTATCTTGACGTTCTGATTTCATTCTCAAAATTTAACAGATTGAATTAAAACGAATTTACTTGCCAGAGTGTCATTAATATACAATGCAACATTTATGAAAACACCCGTAATAAATTAATATAATGCTTTTAGAAAAATGAATACTTCACTAATTATGATGTTAACTTTTATATAAATTGATATAATACTCTTAGAAAAGGAATAATTCAGATTGAAATGATGCTAACTTATATGATATTTTTGTTTGGTTTGCGAAATAAAATATAATTTTTCATATGGTAGCTCGACTAGTATTGTTGGAAACTTGTGCGCTAACCAACATTTATTTTATTTATTATTTATGAACTATAGGACGCAATACAAGTATAAACAACGGGCATTCGCCCAAAACTGCTCAGAACCTTAATTTAAAATGAACAGTCCGAGTTCATGATTTGATTTACCTACAAATACAAGTCCAAAAACGAGTATCAACTAGAATTATGAATTTATCACAAAACAAAACAAGACACTTTATAACACAATAAAAGAAAAAAATATTGAAAATTTCACTTTAAGGTAAAAATAATGTTTGCCTTATAAGCTTCATCTTGTAGATAGTTTTTACCTTTAATCAAATAAAATTAGTAGACACATAGAAAATAATTTAAATTGTATTAAAATTGGAACATTCATTAATATTAATTTCATGGAAAAGAAAAACTTTCTTCTTCGTCTATTAAGATTTCTATCATAAAAATTTACTTAATCACTCGAAAGCCTTAATGACATAAGAAAACAGAGTCTGAAAAATATAAAATTATAAAATGTCATAAACTCAATATGAACATAATCTTAAAAATTTCATTCCAATTTAAAGGCTATCTTCCTGACTTTCAGCAATACTCTACGATAATATATCTCCAGAAACAATAACTCGAATGTAACGTAACTGAAAACTTTCTATACTCCTTTAGAAAAAAATTTATAATTATCTTCCATCACTAATAAAATCAAAAGGATTATTCTCAATCAATATTATTAACTTGAAAAATAACAGGCTTTGTTAATACAATACTCTTATGGAAGTTTCGATCAATTAAATTCCCTAGATTATATTTTAACCTTATTTTACGTATCTTAGCGGTTATTTGAAGAAACAATTATTCGTACTTGATGAAGAAACACAATTAAACTTTTCAGGACATGGCACTACTAGAAAATTTAAACTTCAATAAAAATAAAACTAGCTCCTACATTAACTAATGATATAAACTTGTAAACCTGCCCAAAAATGGGGAAACATAGTGACTACATCTTAACTCTCGTAGTGCTCCTAGCAAAGTGTCCTCCGAAACGTAATCTGGTCTCTCGGCTGGGGAATCCCCCCACTACTGTATTTAGAAACAGGTCTCCTATTGGGCGAAGGGAATCAATTTGACCAATCGTCGCGTGGCTTCTAGAGCCTTTGGACCAAATAGTAACTGCAAAATCGGTAGTTTGTTATAATTTCAATGCTTGCTGTTTTCCAGCTTATCGCACTCCATGTTGCGACAGGAAGGCTACGTTTTAGAGATAATTCCATAATCTACATTCCTCGACGACTCGGAGCCACAATTTTTAAATATCTATCATGGGAAACTCGAAGTCATGGCCGTTCATAATAGAGAGAGAGAAAATTATTTATTTCACTAACTCACAATAATGGCTCTAGTCTATTGCATATTAAATTTACTATTATAACTTGGGAAAAGGCCTGAATTAAAAATAGTGCTCGGCACACTAGACTGACGTAAACGGTTCCAATGGACGACCATATTCGGCCGAATTAACGGCCGGCAGATTCGTCCGATCCAACGGCCAAACGGATCGGATGAATACGGTTCCAGTGGACCGTTACCCTTAAGATTTAATCAGAGCGATAAAATTGGCTACTAACCCACTCATCAAACCCTCCACCACGAAATTAATTATGATAAATCCTTGGTGAGTTGGTGGTGACAATATTCCAGTTTGAAAAACTTCGGAGTTGGATTCAGCTGGCTGGAAAATGTTATTCGGCTCGATGACAGCTCTCAACAGTGCTCGACACACACTAACACACGTTGGACGAGAAAAAAATCGCAAAAATTCGAATATTCTATTTATTCAGAGCAACCTCAACACGTTTTCCGTGTGACAGTTCTATCCTACACAATATTCGTTACTCTTTCTCTCTGTCCTACACCTTTTAGTGCATGAGTAACATTTGTTATTTTTCTCTCTCGCTCCGTTTATCGCATGGCTTGACGTGGCACATCGTATATTATCTCTTTGTCGTTTGGGAATACACGGATATAGTCTCTGTGATCGATATCTTTATTCATATCATCCAAATAAATATATCTTTACTGAATTGATACGTTAGACGTAGAAAATACTTATAGATATGGTATGTATCTAGAGATTCAAATGAATATATCAATACTGAATGAATACGACAGATGTAAAATATGTACCTACATGGATATGTATTGTCTGTATTCTTTCCAAATAAACAACGAGAGGCCCCACACGAAAATGCTAAAAGATACATAGATATGTAAAAATCTGGTGTGGTACACTCACACAACTTTCCTTGCTCATATTTGAAACTACGATCGAACTTCTGTATATGTGTATATATAATTATTGTTTTCAGAGTACTTTATCCTTAGAGTAAATTGTGAAATACGATTATTTTTTTAGTCGTAATTTTTTTAAAGTTGTCAAAACAGCTGTTCTACAGATGAAATATCTCGACTATGTGTTATTTTTATGAACTGCGCTACCTACCTACCTCATGCACGAGAAGGAGGTTACTAAGTCCATTTCTCAAGGATGGGGTGGACCCCCCATTAGTTTCCCAGAGAGGAGAATCATGCCAGATGATAGAGCTGATAAAAAGCTATCCATTTAATAAATTCGAAGAAAATCGTTAGAGCCGTTTTCGAGAAAACCGTGAAAAACATGGTTTTTTAGTAATTATCAGCCATTTAACTCGAGAATATTACGCAGCTCCTGCAATTTTCCCAGAAATGAGACTCATGTCAGTTGATAGGGCTCATAAATAGCTATCCATGGTATACATTTAAAGAAAATCGTTAAAGCCGTTTTTGAGAAAATCGTGAAAAACATGGTTTTTTTAGTAATTATCCGCCATTTTTTCCGCCATATTGAATTGAATTTTATTGAATTTCTTATTGTCGGGTCCTCATGGTATAAGGACCTTAAGTTTAAAATTTCAAGTCAATCGGTTAATTAGGAATGGAGTTATCGTGTTCACAGACATACACACATACACACATACACACACACACACACACACACACACACACACATACACACACACACACAGACCAACACCCAAAAATCATGTTTTTGGACTCAGGGGACCTTGAAACGTATAGAAAACTTGAAATTGGGGTACCTTAATTTTTTTTGGAAAGCAATACTTTCCTTACCTATGGTAGTAGGGCAAGGAAAGTAAAAATACTTCACTTATATGGGCTACTTTTGTACAAATTAATAAAAACAATAAAAAACTTGTAGTGCTCTTTACTATTAAAAACTTTCAAATATTTGAAACGTTGAAATATTTTAGTTTTTATATTATTTTTATTAATGGATATGTAATTAGTATCAAGAGATTCATATGAATAAATCTATACAAAATGAATACAATAGTGCAAATGATACAAAAATATGTAGAAAATGTCTCTAGAGATATTCGTTAAAATGATTATACACATATACTACTTCATCAGCGAATTAAATATATTAGATAAGAATATATTTATATACTGAATGAATATACTGAGTGCTAATATTCTCAGATCACCTTGCCCATATACGATAAATACATATAATATGTGTTGAAATATTTATCTATGATTATTTGCGTATAGTCCATGTAGTCCACGAAGTCCATGTATTCATGTAAATATTTTATGACCAATAAAATTCTATTCTATTCTATCCTATTCTATTCTATATTATTATCAAGACAGACACATA
Source organism: Nilaparvata lugens (assembly GCF_014356525.2). Lineage (NCBI taxonomy): Eukaryota > Metazoa > Arthropoda > Insecta > Hemiptera > Delphacidae > Nilaparvata > Nilaparvata lugens. The sequence continues at coordinate 84,489,858 of NC_052506.1, forward strand.
TTATGTGGGGAAAGAGATGCAATTGCATTGGACCACTTATGTGTGATTTTTTTAAAGGACGTGTGATGGGATTATTATATTATTCAGTGTTATCGACGCAACTCAACAATACCATAAATTACCTATCATGGATTCTACAAAAGTAATCATTTATTTTCGGTTTTGCTTCCGAATAAATCTTTCAACAGTGTGTTTGTATTATTGGGAAAACAGCAATAGACGAGAAAAATCATCAAATACAGTAGAGGGGAGAGATAGAGAAGTAGATGGCTCGTAAATATTGAAAAGATGAAGGAGAAATATATGGTGAAGGTTACGTTTGCCAAGCTATATGTATGTAGCCATGAAAAATATTGTAATGTGAAATTTTCAGTTCAATATTATCATCGAAATTTTTATAGTTTTTGCTTTTCAAGTGTGATTTTGTGTTTGAAAATAGTTTTCTTGATTTTAAAATTTATAAAATAGGAACTCAGGAAGTGGAAGTGCAAATTTTTAGTGAGAAAAATGAAGAACACAAGACATAACCTATAAACTTGAGTGTTGATAGGAAATGACATTGGGTAATACGGCAAGGCAGAACATCCGAAAGTATCTCTCTGCCGATAAAAGCCATAAGAGTAAATAAATAGATATGTATGTGTAATTCTGTTCTGTTGAGGAATGTATAGTAGCTCACATAGCTTTTGTATGTACGATAACCTCTCATTTGCAACTGCCACAAGGATTCATTCAGGCCATACTTTGGATAACTTCTTGTCTCGCTCGAATTAATCTTGAATTGGAATTTATCATTGATAACACAACATCTGCAGATTATTTTCCATTTCTATAACGATAAAGATTTTAAAAACTATTAGTAAAACGTTTATTTGAAATTTATTTTTAAAACCTGAAGATGATGCGTAAAACATCGAAACTAATATTGTTTCAATTTGTGTTTCTAATCTGTTATTTTATATTAGAAACTTTTCAAATAAAAGGAACTATAATGCAATTTTATAAATGATAAAGATAATTATATTGATACTGACGTATTATCATCATATAATTGCTCCAACTATAGACGAAGTAGCAATTGTCATAGTTGGTGATCAGTTCCAACCTAGAGATATTGTTCTCCATCGAAGAAATAATCAATTAATAAATGTAGCAGAAACTCACCGTTGTTACGATGCTTTACAATATCCATTGATCTTTTGGGATGGTGCTGATGGATATCATTTCAATGTGAAAATGATAAATGCAGTAAATGGTGCAGAAATCAATAAAAAGTGCAGCTCAATGAACTTTTACGCATCCCGCTTAATGATTCGGATGAACGAGGACAATCATATTCTAAAATTCCGTCAGTTATTTCACCAGTACCTTGTGGATATGTATGCAAAAATTGAAATGGAACGTTTGCTATTTCTTCGTTTGAATCAGACTAAACTACGCTCTGAAGAATATATTCATTTGCGAGATGCAGTTGTGAATGATGGTAATACAACCAACGTTGGAAAGCTAACTATTTTGCCATCTTCATTCATTGGCAGTCCACGTCACATGCAAGAATATGCTCAAGATGCAATGTCATATGTTCGTCATTATGGGCGTCCAGATTTATTTATCACTTTCACTTGCAATCCAGTTTGGGACGAGATACAGCAGCTGTTATTTCCTGGGCAATCACACGTGGATAGGCATGACATTATAGCATGTGTTTTCCGGCAAAAGCTTAAATCGCTGATGGATTTCATTGTGAAACTTGAAGTATTTGGATCTGTGCGCTGCTGGATGTATTCAGTGGAATGGCAGAAGAGAGGATTACCACATGCGCATATACTAATCTGGCTCTACAATAAAATAACTTCAGACGAAATTGATGACGTGATATGCGCTGAGATTCCACGGGCTGACAGCGATAAGGATTTGCATGCAGTGATCATCAAAAACATGATACATGGACCATGTGGTACACTAAATCCAAATTCACCATGCATGGTAGATGGGAAATGCTCTAAGCAATATCCTCGAGCATTTACAGCGAACACAGTAACAGGCGACGATGGATATCCTCGGTATAGAAGATGATCAACTGAAGATGGTGGAAATTCGGCAACTATACACATGCGAAATGGTGATATTGATGTAGACAACCGTTGGGTGGTTCCATATTCTCCTTTACTGTCAAAAACATACCAAGCCCACATAAACGTAGAATATTGCAATTCTGTGAAATCGATTAAATATATCTGTAAATATGTAAATAAAGGCAGCGATATGGCAGTTTTTAGTGTGCAATCTGATAATTGTGACAATAATGCAGTACGAGATATTGATGAAATTGCTCAATACCAGGCTGGAAGATACATAAGCAGCAATGAGGCTGCATGGCGAATTTTTTCATTTCCCATGCATGAACGCAATCCAGCTGTGGTTCACTTGGCAGTACATTTAGAAAATGGACAGCGTGTTTATTTCACAGATGCAAATGTGCAAGAAAGAGCCCTTAATCCACCTGGTACAACTCTGACTGCTTTTTTCACCTTATGCCAGGAAGACGCTTTTGCCAGAACACTAATGTATTCAGAAGTTCCCTCTTACTACACGTGGAATGTAACTAGAAAAGTATTTGTACGGCGCAAACGAGGGGAGCCAGTCAACGGTCACCCTGGCATTTTCAAAGAAAATACAATTGGTAGACTTTATACAGTGCATCCCAATCAAGATGAATGTTTTTACCTTCGCATGCTATTGGTAAATGTGCCTGGTCCTACATCTTTCCAGCAATTAAAAATAGTTGACGGCGTCACACATGCCACTTTTCGCGCTACGTGTCAAGCTCTGAATTTATTAGAAAATGACCAACAGTGGAACATATGCATCAATGATGCGTGCAACACTGCACATCCAAACCAAATTCGCGCATTATTTGCGATTATATTGACCGTTTGCTTTCCTTCATCTCCCACAGAGTTATGGGAAAGATATCGTTCGCATATGGCTGAAGATATTTTGCATAGAGTACGCCTTGAAAATGCCAATATGACCTTAGAATTTACAGAAGCCATTTACAACGAAGCATTGATAAATATTGAGGACAAGTGCTTAGCTATTGCAAATAAAGTTCTTTGTCAATTAGGAATGCCAGCACCAACCCGAACTGCGACTGCTGCATTTGATGTAGATTTACGCCGTGAACAGAGTTACAACATTATTGATCTTCAGGCATATGTCCAATCGAACATTCCCAAATTAACGTGGGAACAGAAAGGCATTTATGATCGCATAATGCAAATGATAAATGACGGAGTTGGGGGGACCTTCTTCTTGGATGCGCCAGGAGGAACTGGGAAAACATTCCTCATTAGATTGATTCTAGCAACGGTTCGATCAAAAAGTGATATAGCCTTAGCTCTTGCTTCGTCTGGAATAGCTGCAACATTGTTACCAGGTGGAAGAACTGCGCATTCAGCTCTAAAGTTGCCATTAAACATGCAAATCATTGAGACTCCTACGTGCAATATTTCTAAAGCATGGGAAAAGTATTACAAAAATGTAAACTAATTGTTTGGGATGAATGCACAATGGCACATAAAAAATCGCTCGAAGCTCTTGATCGATCATTACGAGACTTGCGTGGAAACGTTCAACCATTCGGGAATGCATTGATATTGCTCGCAGGAGATTTTAGGCAAACATTGCCTGTAATTTCTCGATCGACACCAGCAGACGAAATTAATGCTTGCCTGAAATATTCAACACTATGGCGGCACGTACATACATTGGAGTTGACTACGAATATGCGTGTCCAGTTGCAGAATGATCCATCAGCTGAGGTATTCTCACGACAGTTACTGGAAATTGGAAACGGTCAGCTGCCAGTCGATGAGACGTCTAGACAAATATCACTTCCCGATAATTTTTGTAATTTAGTTACATCAAAAGAAGAACTGATCGAAAAAGTATTTCCTGACATTCAGATAAATCATAGAAATCATGATTGGCTCAGTGAACGAGCTATCCTTGCCGCAAAGAATAAAGATGTCTATCAACTTAATAATGTTATACAATCCAGTATTCAAAGTGATGAAACTACATATAAGTCGATAGACACTGTTGTGGAAGCTGATGAAGTAGATAATTATCCAACAGAATTTCTAAACTCACTTGATCTGCCAGGGATACCATCACACATATTGAAATTGAAAGTAGGTGTGCCAATTATCCTCTTGCGGAATATTAATCAGCCAAAACTCTGCAACGGCACGCGACTTGCAGTTAAGAGATTAATGAATAATGTAGTGGAAGCAACGATTTTAACAGGGCCTTCCAAAGGTGAAGATGTCCTCATTCCTCGAATACCCACGATCCCGACCGATACACCATTTCAATTTAAAAGATTGCAATTCCCAATTCGATTGGCATTTGCAATCACAATCAACAAAGCTCAAGGTCAATCTTTAGAATTGTGTGGTCTAGATTTAGATGTGGATTGCTTTTCACATGGACAACTGTATGTTGCGTGTTCCCGAGTCGGCAAACCAGATAGTCTTTATATTTACGCAGACAGTGGAAAAACAAAAAATATTGTATATAAACAAGTATTGCAAAATTAAACTTATATGAAATGTATTCTTTGTTTATCTCATTTCTCAACCATTCGCGAACAGAGAGTGAGAATAGGGAAAAATCTGAGTGCAGAAGAAGGCCTTCCTGTAAAATTCGGCGTGCCACAAGGAACAGTTCTTGGTCCGATACTGTACCTCATCTTTGCCAATGAGTTGTGCTCACTCGACATTGGTGGCAAGATTATTGTCTTTGCCGACGACACAGCTGTGATATTTCAAGGCAACAACTGGAACGAGACTTTCATAACCGCTGAATTAGGCATGGAAAAAATTACACTTTGGCTCCACAGTAATATCCTGACTCTCAATTCATCAAAAACTAAATTTCTAGCATTTTCACTGACGGACTCCAAAAAACCTGTACGAAATACAATCAAGTTACATCACTGCAAAATAAATCGCATAGACTGCAATTGTCCATCAGTAGAACGAACAGATAATATAAAATATTTAGGAGTTATAATAGACGACTTACTTTGGTGGGACAAACACATCATACAGCAAACAACAAAACTCAGGAAACTGGTTTACAGTTTCATTCAACTCCGACAGATACTCACACTGGATACGTTAAAAATTGTATATCACGCATTGGTAGAGTCAATAGCAAGATATGGAATCCTGGCATGGGGAGCTACGTATTTCTGCCATATCAATCCTGTTTTTAAAGTCCAGAAACTCATCCTCAGAATAATGGGACAGAAACATCCACTCTACCCTTCAGATTCTCTATATGAAGAGCTCCAACTACTGAGCATCCGACAAATTTACATTCACAAATTACTCACATTCATCAGGAAAAACCCGCAGTTCTTTCTCAACATGGACCACACCCACAGCACGCGAAGAAGGAATATTGATCTAGCAGTCCCCAGGATGACAACAACTGCCGCCCAGAGAACAGTCACATACTTAGGACCGAAGATTTACAACAGGCTGCCAATGGACATCAAGGAAATGGTACTGGTTAATATATTTAAAGCAAAAACAAAAACTTGGATAATTGAAAATAGAATAAATTATAGTGAAGACCTTATTACAAAATAGATATTATGAATATTATTAATTAATTTTTTTATCAATCCTTTTTAAGAGACTATTCTCAAATATTTTTTTCTTTTAGAATCTAATTATTTTCCATCAATAATTTTCTATTTTATATATAGGTATTCATTTACTCATTTTAATTTCTTTTTTCTAAAAATTTTGCTTTTTTTCATTTTATTTCTCACATAAACATTATTTTTCCTTTTAGTTTTGTAATTGCACGATAAACCAGATTTAACAGCTCACATAACACAGATGTTCATAATTTATTTAACAAGCATAATATTTGTGGTTTCCCAACACATATTTTATAATTATATAGTGGGGGCCACAGAAAAAAAAAAAACATTCAATCACAATGTGCCACTGCGAAGCGTGGCAGGGTACAGCTAGTTTTTATCTACTTTTTACAATTTTCAGGGGCGCTACGCTCGCCCGAAAATTTTCAACTTTTTTGTTTATGGATTTTTCCGATTTTTGACTTCACATTCGGGGTCAGCTCGCGAAAATAAGTCGATTAAAGTAAAAAAAAATGACCGGGCTCGCAGGGTGGCCCGGGGGGAAGGGGGTGAAACTTTGGCCATTTTTGGCCAGATTTGAGCTGAGCGCTGCTGCAATCAAAGTGCAAAATCTGACCGCTAGATAGCGCGCATGTTTCAAAACGCAGCTTCAACAGGTTCGTGAGATATAGAGTACCGGTAAACTACACTCTTGATTACCGTATGTTTTCCGGTACAATTATTGGATTTCAATTACTTTCGCAATTCAGAACAAAGAAAGCATACCGATGCTTTTTTTTCGATAATAAATTCGTGTTTCAGTGCAAATAATCGTGTTACTTGTGTTAATATTGTAGTAATTTCAATCAGTGAATGGATCGATACCGGTACCGTGCTACAATCAATTGGCGATTCAGTCGATAGTGTGAGTATAATCTTATCGATGTAAATCAATCTTGTAATGAATAATAATTATTGAGGCTTTTATTCTTGCATTTGTGTATTCATAATTTCTCAATTGTCAATGTTTCATAATCAATATGAGTCGAAGATGGGGAATTGGTGGACTAGAAGAGCTCATGGAGAAGCTGATAAAAAAGGAGGGTAGTAATGAAAAAGGTTTAAAAAGAGAAGGAGGATTAGGAGGAGGCAGAGATGGAAGAAAAGGTGGAGGCGAAGGAGGAAAATGAGATGAAGGAAGAGGAAAAGAAGAAGAAGGAAGAGGAAAAGAAGAAGATGAAGAAGAAGAAGAAGAAAAAGAAGAAGAAGAAGAAGAAGAAGAAGAAGAAAAAGAGAAAGAGAAAGAAAAAGTAAAAGAAAAAGAAAAAGAAAAAGAAAAAGAAAATGAAATAGAAAAAGGAGAAGAAGAAATAGAAAAAGAAGACTTCAGAATATCAGCAGGACTTTGGGTAAAAAAGCTAAAACAGATACAATAATATTATGAAATTTTATAAGATAATTTTATAAGGTAAGGCCGCTCCAGTCCTCCTCTACGGTAGTGAATCATGGTTTACTAAGAAGCCACTTGAAAGTAGAGTGTAGGCAGCCGAGATGAGATTTCTCCGAAGAACCAAGGGATGTGACAGAAGAGATCATTCCAGGAATGAAGATATTAGGAGAGAATTGAATATCTGCAGCATGAATGAAAGAGTTAAGGAAAATCGACATCAATGGAGGTAGCATGTTCAAAGAATGTCAGCTGAAAGAATACCATTTAAAGTCTATAATTATCAGCCAGTAGGCAAAAGAGATGTTGGCAGACCACGCAAGCGGTGGCAATAATATGATTTTTTTATGTTTATTTGAATAATTGGCTAGATGTGAGTCGGAACAGGTTAAACCCTAATCCTTGTTTGTAAGAAGAAGAAGAAGAAGAAGAAGAAGAAGAAAGAGCAGTATCACGAAGAGAAAAGAGAAAAGTCTACTCTGTCAAGATCTCTCTCTCTTCTCGAAACCCCCCCCCCCACGACAACACAGGGTCTTGACAACCTGTTGCATGCTAAGTCGGATCCCCCCAAGACCCCCTCTTTCCAACAACAGTTATGAATAATTTCAGTGATCCTTCTCATCCCTATCTCTATCTCCCTCCCCATTATTCGCTTACTGTAATCCCCAACACTGATGACTTCAGCTGTATTATTTAATCTGGGAGAGACTCTATCATTTGTTATTATCATTGGGCTCTAGCAAGGTAAATACGGGATCCTCGTTTAATTCAGCTTTATGAGTTTCCAAGTCTGTGAGATCAATTCTATAATATCATTGATGGGTATTCTCGAGTGATGAATAGCTTCTTCGGAATTGATTCCAGGATTGAACAAATTTTTCTAATCAATTCCACTGTTGATAGTGGATTGACAGAAAAATCTGATTGAAAATTCACGGAGTTTAATGGAAAAATCTGGTATGGCGCACTCGCACAACTTTCCTTGCCGTTATGAAAATTGATCAACTGACGCTAGTGTTCCCGCGCATGTCAAGTCTACTATTCAAAGATCTGAGCCAGCTGGTGACAGGACAATAACGCTGTATACACACGAGATCTGCTATCTCTTCGTAGTGAATGATTTAATAGAACAGTTGCCAACAGTTTGCAATTTAATAATCACATTTTCTCGGATTTCAAGCTTATTTTCAATTCTAGGTGGAAATGTTACTGAACATTAATTGCAGAGATTTTCATGCTCAATCTTTTCCACTTGAAAGTTTATGTTTAAATTATATCTGAGACCTGATAATTGGAAATCTAAACTCAAACTTTTCATAGATGAGGCGGAGCTCCTGAAATTTTTACGGATATGGGACTTGTGGCAGTTGATGTAACTTATCAATGACTATTTTAGGTATGAATTTGATCAAAATCGTTGGAGCCATTTCGGATCATTCCGGTGATTGGGAGATGAGATATCGTGTTCACAGACGCACATACACTCATACACACACAAACACACACACACACACACACACACACACACACACACCACACACACACACACACACACACACACACACACTCACGCACGCACACACACACACATACATACATACCAATACCCAAAAACCACTTTTTTGGACTCAGGGGACCTTGAAACGTATAGAAATTTAGAAATTGGGGTACCTTGATTTTTATCGGAAAGCAATACTTCCTTACCTATGGTAATAGGGCGAGGAAAGTAATAATTTGTGAGTGTGCTATAGAAATCTTCACAACTTTGGTTTGATTGTAATCCAGCTATTCAAATAGAGCATTGAGTACCGTATGTCCTTATTCCTCTAAAAATGGAAAACCATTATTCTAAAATGTGAAATGATTGGTTTTCAACTTTTACAAGATATAGTACAACTCAACATGTAGCAACCGAGACATTGCAAGATGGCAATTGAAAATCTGGACTCACGTTCCTATAAATTTCATCAGCAGAGAATATCAGAATATTCGCTTTCATACTTATATGAAAATTTAATTTGGAGGTACTTCATTAAAGGAATTCCTTCTTATCATGAAGGTACTGTATAACAATGTACTAGGATAAGAAAATTCACATCAATGCCCTTACCTATGGTAATAGGGCAAGGAAAGTAAAAATAGCAAACTGGTACACATGGATTAGATATTGTATAGTTCAGTTGTGTATGGGAAGCATACCCAAAAATAGCTCCATAAGCCGTAATGTTAACTTATGAACCTTTTTACCAGGAACCCTTTGAAGTAGACGTCTAAAATTTTGTACAGTACTCCTCAGCACTATTACGAACACTTAAGCGAGAGGTAAATTAGAGATAATTTGAAAATCTCATTTTATATGCCTTTTTGTAATTCAATACTGTGTTTTCGAGCAGTCATTAAAAAAAATTATATTTCGTAAAAAAATGATTGATAACTGAAAAGCTTGTGCTGAAGTATGTAAAAAGGTCATGTTAATCAGTTTTCAAAATCTCAGGTTGATCGGTTGGATGGATCTCTAGGAAAAGGTACATATGTTAACATTACGGCTGATGGAGTTATTTTTTGGTCTGCTCCCCGTAAGAGCCCTCACTATTCCCCTTTTTACCTTTTTACATGGAAGAATTATCGAAGAATGTCTACTCGATTATTGTGGCTCCATAGCAATAGTGTAGACTATAGGAGGACGCGCCACCTTAGACCTCTGACACTCCCAGATCCTGACAGGTGTGGACAGCGACTATCTCATCCAGCGACAACGTACGCCGGCGACACGGAAAAACTGTTTTGGAAGAGCATCGAATCGGCGTCTAGATGGACTATAGCTATATCTATACAGTTTCAAGCTTTAGCAATTTATCAATTCTCTGTGCAATTGTTGTGCAAGGGCAAGAATAAGGAATTTTCACAGTACCAGTAATGTTACCAGGTTCTTCTGATTTTAAATTTGCAATCGAAGCATTAATATAATTAACAGTAGGCCTATTGTCTCACTCAAAATTCAGATTCATCTACTTCTCAAAACATAGCTCATTTTCCATCCAAACACGTTTATGTAGTGTATTATTTTTTAATGATGAAAATAATTTTGAAATTTTTTTTTTGTGAAAATTGAAAATTGAGTTTCAACCCTCTTTAACTTCGAAATTGTTCCAGCAATCAGTTTTTTACTCAAATATGTGTAACGCTAGTTCGCCTCGATGGTGCACATTGGGTAAAGTTGAATGAACTAGCTTTTTACAGGGCTCTCCAACCTACGGCCCGCGGGCCCGCCGAGAGATTATAGCAACAGATTTTTTAAAGTATTATTTATCCACATTTTTGACAACAACTGTGAGTTCAGTACTTTTCTCTTACTAGCCACTCCATTTTTATGTAAATGTTGAATGTAATTTGTATTATTCTGTATTTAAATAAAAAATAAATTTCTTAATTAGTGTAAAATTAGCTGTAAACAAACAGCTTTTTGGATCTACCTATAAGTGTGAGCAGACATTTTCAAAAATGTTTGTTAAATCCAAATACAGATCTTCTTTGTCAGATGAACATTTGTAATCAATTTTAATGATCGGAACCACAAAGTTTGATTCTAAATGGGCGGACATTTTAAGTGGAAACCAAATGCAATCTTCTCACTAAAAATAAGTATTCTGTTCTAGCTTGGTATCTTTTTGTAAATTCGTATATCGTCAAGTTTTCTTATGACCTTTTTACACTCAATAAATCAGACTTTGTATTATAATGAAATGACTTGGTTTGTTTCTTCCTGTGTTTTAATTAAACGTACTTAAAACTCCTCATATTATTTTAATGGAAATATAATAATTTTACCACCCCTAAATCCCCCGTCATGTGTGTACCCACAAGTCAAATTCCACGTACATTTTTGTTATTGGCCCTCAATATGACAATGTGGACCTTGGATAAAAAAGGTTGGAGACCCTTGAACTAGCATATAATGGCGGTCAGACAAACTTAATGTTCTCCTGACCAAAAACTACACAACATCTTGAAGAAATTGGAAAAATATAGTGTATATGTAGACATTTGAGACTCATGAGCATTATATGTGTTGTGTATCTGCCATATGTTAGATAAATAAATATGTAGTAGGAGTTTCAAGTGTGGGAGTCAGAGTATCATAACTACTTATTTGAAGATCCACTAACGATGATTTTTTTTTAAATCTAAAAACCTCTTTTTATAATTAATTTATTTCAACTTCCGATGGACAAAAATGATCCATACTATGTAAGCAGTGTCAGTAAAAACGTGTAAGAATTTAGTGACATACATTTCGTACGCTGTTTATTCGTACGCGTTGTCCACGCACACTAAGAGAATAGTTCTTAGAATAGATTCCGAAACAGTAGAATTATTTTTGGAGCTTCCCTTATGTATGAACGACTTTTGCGAAGGTCCCCTGCAGACAAAAACAGAACTATTGCAAGATCAAAGTAACAAAACAGAACTATTGCAAGTTCAAAGTAACAAAAACAGAACTTACCATGAATTCGACATGAAGCTGCTACCTATTCAATACTTGACAACTACTTTCCAGAAGTAGTCAACATCTTTTAAGGGAGAGATTCTGGAGAAAGTATGTACCCAAGTTCATAAATATTTACAATTCAGATGTTTTGTAGGGACTGCATACGAGTGAAAAAGTTTGAGGTTCCTGGTCTTCTTATTTTACGTACGGTTCTCTCTCTTACACCTCTTATATTTCATCAATCATTTCTTTCTCATCTTCTCCACGTTGTTACTTCTCACGTCTACACACAATGTTCTCTTCCTTCTCATCTACCTTCTACCCCTTCTCATATATACGTTCTTCTTTTATTATTAGTCACATTTTCCGTACATTTTATTCTCCTCTCTTTTATTATCTCGTATTCTTCCTTTCATTTTTTCCTTATACAGAGTGACGCAAAATAGCGGAAACATTTGAAAACGTCATAAAACATTAGTGGGAAGGGCAAAAATGTTTCTATTGGAACTAATGTATAGTTCAAGAGTTGCCATTTGAGAATTATTGATAACATCTATCACTTTTTGTCAATTAATTCTTTAAGATGGCTTCCCCCTGAACGAATACACTCTTGAAATCTGTGTTGACGATTCCTCATTGATCGCTGCAACATAACTTATGCGTTTCCTGGTCCCATGATCTGTCCACCTGCGATTTTCTGTTTGTGGAGCTATCTCAATACAAACGTTTTCACAACTTGACCAATAACTGTGGTTGAATCATAACAGACAATTCAAAATTAAATTAACAATATCCCAGCTGAAATGTTGCAGCAATCGTTCAGGAATCGTCAACACAGATTTCAAGAGTGTATTCGTGCAGGAGGAAGCCATCTTAAAGAAGTAATTGTCAAAAAGTGATAGATGTTACTAACAATTCTCAAATGGCAAGTTTTGAACTTTACATTAGTTTAAAAAAAAATCATTTTTGCCCTTCCCACTAATGTTTTATGGCGTTTTTAAAAGTTCCTGTTATTCTGTGTCACCCTCATCATTTTTCTCTGTTCACTATTCAAATTTTCCGTCCATTATTCTCCTCTCTTTTATTATCTCGTATTCTTCCTTTCATTGTTTCCTTATACTTCTTTCTCATCTCACATTCATCCTATTCTCTATCTATTTCTCATTTGAAAGACTCTGTTCCACACTACACCTTTTATTTTTCTTTCATGTATATTCTTCTCCAGTCAATTTAATCCTTTTTGGAGGGTGAAGTGGGAGAGAGGGCCGGCTAGGCCCCTACTTTGCCCTCCAGGTTAAAATAAAGGCAGCCTATCTATCTAGCAGGCTATAAGGCTATCTATCTATCCACCCATCTTCTATCTCAAGAATTATTATTTCCTTCTTCTCCTTTTTTTCAGTATTCATCTTATCAATTCTCTAAACTCTCTCTCTCATTCATATCTCTCTCACTGATTAGTTACATTCTACATTTGTCTTACACAAATATATCCTTCTACTCTTATTTCTTAGGAGAAAACCACTCATTCTTCTACCTCTTCTTCTTCTTCATCTTCTTCTTCTTCTTCTTCTTCTTCTTCTTCTTCTTCTTCTTCTTCTTCTTCTTCTTCTTCTTCTTTTTCTTCTTTTCCTTTCTCTTCTCCCTCTCCTTTTGGTAGAGAGTTAGTGGGAAGGATAATTAGAATATTCTTTCCGAAGAATGGACATTGATAAGTCCAAAGCTCCGCCAATTTATGTGGATGCGTAACAATATTATCTATTTTATCTATAGTTATAACATTTTGCTTTTTCTCATATCATATACAGCTCAATAATTATTTTATTAATTTATATTTTGTAAATTCATCTATAATTCAATAGTGTATAGTCTTTAGATTGTATAGTGTATGATTGTAATGTGTGAAGGAGGCAAAATGGGTTTTTATCTGTTGCCTCCATGAATAAAATTATTTATTTATTTATTTATAATTTTGATGTAAGCTATTGTATATGAGTGTATAAGCCAGTATATATTGTAATCTACATAAATAAAGTACTCAATCAATCAATCAATCTTCTTCTTCTTCTTCTTCTTCTTCTTATTTCCCTTTCTCTTCTCCTTCTTCTTGGTCTTTCACAGTCAACAAGGTCAAAGAAAGAGTACATGGGACCTTGGGACCACTGACAATAGTATCACTATTGTAATACCACTTCTAGCCTTTCTTCGGGGTTTTATCTTTCCCTTCTCACTTCCTCCTCACATTCTCCCTCTCTCTTCCTCCCACCAACTCCCTCTTTCCCTTCCCTCCTATTCTTTCAATTGTCGTCGGAACAGTTTTACATTTCTATTGGCTCGAAGCGATTCAGTGTTGGAAAAAGAAAAAAAGGAGAGGAAAAAGGGTTTTCCAGTATTGGAAGGGACACACGTCGAACAGACATAATTTTGTTTTGTAGTCCTAACTTTCCGTGAACGTGTCTTGTATAAAATATTACTCACTGGTGGAATGGAAATAGATACTTCCCGTTTACTTCTTAATCTATTGGAAAAGACAATGTTCATTACCATAACATTTACGCGCTCCATCAAATTCCAGTTTGTTGTAAATGCTCTGCAGCATAGACAAGTGCGTTAAAAACGTTCAATATTCACCAATTAAATAAACACGCTATTGCAATCAATTCCGACTCAATTCGAGGGATTGAATATTCATACTTCAACCAAAGCTGAGAAGAATCAGGAATCATTTAATCAATCTATATACAAGCGAAATGGCACTCAATCACTGACTTACTGACTGACTCACTCACTCACTCGCAGAACTAAAAATCTACCGGACCAAAAACGTTCAAATTTGGTAGGTATGTTCAGTTGGCCCTTTAGAGGCGCACTAAGAAATCTTTTGGCAATATTCTAACTCTAAGGGTGATTTTTAAGGGTTTAAAGTTCGTCTTTTAGCATGTATATTCTTCTTATTCTCTTAATTATAATTTAAAAATGTCCATACCAAATGTTAATATAGAACTATAATCTAGAGAGAGTACATCTTCGAAACAGTTGTTCACTGGTAACAAAATATTAATCATTTTGTCAGGTTGGCATTAAGTTGAGTTGACTTTGTTAGGTTGGCACCAAGTTGAAGATTGAAATGAATTTATCGCGGAAAAATTGATTGGGCACTGCTACTTCAATCAGAGCTATTCCTGGGAATATTATATTACTAGCCGTCAGCTAGACGTTTAGTCTGAACCCCCGACTGGATTGTCCTAACATATGATAAAAATGCTCAAATGAAAAATGCAGGCGAGCGAAGCGAGCCTGCTGATCTCATTCTTGGACGATCCATTCGGGGGGTCAAGGGGGCGGAGCCCCCTGGCTAGACGGATATGGCGAGCGAAGCGAGCCTGACGGCTAGTCAATCATATAATCTTTTATCGACATAAATACAAAGTGTTGTAACAAACGTCAAAGATACAGAGAAAATAAAATTATTTTATTTTCTGATAATTTTGAATACTGATCTTGAGAAACAATTTAAAGCTTTGATTTTTCAAGTTTTCTATCATATCAAGGTGTTTCTTTTCTGGCTCAAAATTTTGCAAAATTACTCAAAAAATATTCAATATATAGAGACTTCAGTAGAATATTTTTGTTTTCAATTAGTTTTTAAATATCAAAATTTTAAATTTCCAGTTTAGTCATTAGCTTTTAAGTGGAAATTGGACTTTTTGAAGTGAAAAGTGAAATCATAAACTTATTCTTTTTTGCAACTTTCATTTGTAAAAATTTGGGAGAAGACAGTTTTGGGCTATGCCTGTTGTCTTCTCCCAATCATCATATCGTAATTATGATTTGTGGTTGTCAATGAAATAAATAAATAAATGAATAGATAAATATCAAAGTAATTGAGGCTGTTTCATAGTCACTCTCATATCTATTCGTATCCATTCATCTCTTTACAAAAATTGCGATAAATTTAGTCGATAATCATAATGTTTCTGGTTTGAATGATATCGTACAACAAAATGGCGTCTATACTTCCCATTAATGTCGCCAGCCAATGAGAGCGCGTTTTGACCGTGATCCTGTAACAAGCTTGTTATAATGCTTGTGATTAGTTGATGAGTTGGGTCGTATAGAAAATTTCTTACTACCTCTGGAATTTGGTTTCAATATGATAATACAAAAATGACTTCAGTGACTGCTCTCCTAGTAGAATTTTTGTTTCGTATGCTCTTGAGAAATGTCTGAACTATTCATTTATTCATCTCCAAGATTTGCAAAGAAAACTTGAAAATCCAATAATTGCTCTCAATCTATGGTACTCGATTTGTTATTATAATGATTCTTAACTTGTATTGTCATTCAGTTCATGATTGAGGCTTGAGGTTGGTTCACCTAGATACTTTCTTCAAGCAGAATATTCCAATATTGAATTTGGGCCATACTTTTACAAATATTTGAATTCAGAACTTTTGAACAGATTTGAATCAACCTCAAGTCTTCCCACGTTACTATTTCTATTTCAAACCTTTTGTTTACATTCTTCCATCGTATTGTTGAATTTTGGCTTTATTGTGTTAATCATAGTGTATTTGTTACAATATAATGTTTTTCAAGTGTAAATCTGTAAACTGTAAAATTGATTTCTATATTAGTGTTGAACAAAATATTAATATTCTACTCAATCATTAGAAACAATTTCCACTGCTCTATCGCCTCTCATCTAGAAGAGCCCGGATAGCCCAGTTGGTAGAGCATCAGGCTTTTTTAACCTAAGGGTCCAAGGTTCAAGTCTCTGTTGGGGCAGAGAATTTTTCCAGGTCGTGTGCTGATGGCGAGGATACTAGTAGCTCTGTGAACAGTAGACTCACGCAGTATTCATATCCACAAGTATCTGATTGAAACTATAGACCTTATGGAAATACAGCAATAGACTGGCTTCTCCACACATCTGTGAAATCACTTGTCAGCTGATTTTAGATGAATAATTCTATAGTCTGATTTTTACTCTAATATTGGCGTATGAAGGAGGCATCTTTTTCCTTTTATATTATCCTTGAAATGCAAAATTTCCAAAAACCTTGTGTATACGTCGACGCGCAATTTAAAAAGGAACATATCTGTCAAATTTCATGAAAATCTATTACCGCGTTTCGCCGTAAATGCGCATATAAACATTTGAACATTGAGAGAAATGCCAAACCGTCGACTTGAATCTTAGACCTTACTTCGTTCGGTCATTTATTTTATATCCTTTTCAGAGAATCGACGAAAATTTGTTGAAAGACCACCGATTTATGAAGTTACATAGCAATATTATATTATCGTTATTATAATTGCGTTCAATATTTATTCTCATTGATTAATTTTTTTATACTTTGTAAATCTCATGTAAATTAGTGTAAAAGTCAGTATATATTCTAACATACATAAATAAAGAGATCTTATTTATCTACCGGCTCCACTGCTCAATCTTTGTGTCTCTATCAATATAAAATTGAATATTAACTCTCCTTGTTCCGGTTACAAAGGATATAACTATTTATTTCACCATCTTTTCAGAGGTCTGCCAATATCCCTTCTACCGTAGGGTCTATATTTCATGACAGCCTTTGGTATCCTAGTATCTGGCATTCGTTCAACATGGTTTTTCCAGTTCAATCTGTTTATTTCAAGTTGTGCAGCTAATGATGATATTCCTAACTCATTTCTAATGTCATCATTGCGGAATCTGTCTAACTTTGTGCAACCTTTCACACTTCGAAGAAAACGCATCTCTGCAGCTTGAACTCTGCTTAATGTTTTCTTCTTGTTAACCCAAGTTTCTGCTCCATACAATAATGTTGGTACCGCCATCACTCTATAAAATTTTAACTGTGTCTCCTTCCTTGTTCTGTTTTTCAACCGGCGTTTTATTTTACCACATATATGTAGAAATCTATTCAGTTTCAGATCCACATCATCATCAAAGTGTGTACGCCTAATCCAGGAAAGAAGAAGAAGAAGATTAACTCTTCTTTTTAGGCTACTGATTATTGAAACCTTAGATCAGATATAGAATAGACACAGCCCATTATCACACTGAATGTCAATGAAGCCAACATCTCTACTGCCATATCGCCCAATCGTGACGTCAGCATCAGATAGAAAACATTTCTGTAGAGTTTGTTTTGTATAGATAATATTGAAAGGTTATATCAAAATTACTCCCATTGAAATTATCTTATTATGAATAAGATTTCTATTTTGCTATTATTTTCAAGAGAATTTGAAATAGAATACCCAACAATCAACTTTATTTCTGTTGTTTTGAAGTTCAGATTGGTGTATCACAGCTTTTTAAATTAGCCGCCATTTTAGATGTGTATGAACATAAAAATCTGATCCCAAAGCAAAGTTTTGAATCAAATTACGGAAAAAGATAATTATATAATTGATGAATTTGATTTATATTACATGAAATTGATTATCTTATCAAGGAAATGGAGACTAATATTAGATCAAATTTAATGGGATGAATTAAGTAACAGCTGTGTACACTCAGTGGCAGTCAATTTAAGAGACTGCACAATACCTACTATTACTAGTAATAGTAGGTATTGCTCTGCAACGTTCTTCTCCTATCTTTATTCACTGTTATGAGAATGTTAATTCTTCTCGAAGCGCTAATTCTTACTTTTAAGAGTGAGGTAATTGGATAGAATATGTTCGTGAAGAATTAGAGTCTATCCAATTCGAAAATATTTTCATTGACGATGGAATTGATGCAATCAACTTAGTGAACAACATGGATAGTATTCTTAGTAGTTATCTGAGATATGTAAAAGAGGAGGACATAAATCGTGCTTTTTTGCCCCAAAGATGCCCTCTCTATAAACTTATCAATCCTAACTTTGTAAGAGGAGAACAGCTAGATTTTGAACTTCCAATAAAATTAATCCGCTGTATATCACAATTGAGAACATCATCAGTGTCATCTACTTTCTTTTATATTGATGGAAAGAAGTATCAACTCAATGCCGAGGAAATCTGCCTGTCATGTAATTCTAGTATGGAGTCATTAGCGCATTTCCTCTTAGAGTGCTCCGCTTACCAAAGTTTTAGGTTCTTTATTTTGCTATTTTGCCTTACACCAATAATGTTATTCAGGAAAAAAAATCATGATTCTCCTCTCTAATTTTTATAATGAAAAAATTGTAAACGTATATGAATATATCTTGAAAGCTCTGTCTAGGAGAAATGCAGAGTAGCTCTACTTTACCTGTCTAAAAGTGATTGCTATTGTTCTTTGTGATATTTCTTATAATTAGTCATTTTTGCTCATTTTACTCTTTTCTATTGTTACTTTCTTATTGAAATTTGCATGTAATACTGTGATAATTGTCTGTATTTGATTTTTATTAAACATATTTTATCTATTGTTATGTATTATGTAGGCCTATCAACTAAACTCATTTGTATGGCGTTTGTCGAAACAAATAAAATGATTCATTATTATTATTATTATTATATTGTTTGAGGTTTTGCTTGACCACCATTTCCCTGGGCTCCGACCCCCAAGGAAGAGTGACAAGCGATTTTTCCAGAGTGAGTGCTCCACATGTCCATGTGGTAAACAATCATACTGGGTCCGTTACCATTAAATCGTTTGCTCTGAGTAGACGTAATGATCCAAGAATGACAGCCTTCTGCATCTGACCTGCAAGCACAGCAGCAGGTCTTTCACAGGCTGGAATCGTTCTGAGGTTGGCCAAAAATGAAGGTCTCATGCCTCCCAGTACACCTACAATCAACACCACCATTCTCACAGAGTAGCCTGGGTTTAGCCTGCGCAGCTCCATTAGTAGGTCATGATATTTCGTCTGTTTTTCCTCCTCTTTGGTGACAATGTTACCCTCAGCTGGTGCTGAAAACTCAATGACATACATTGTCTTCGAAGTGATGTCAAGGAGGACAACATCAGGCTTTGTGGCTCTTAAAAGCCTGGTGGTAGAGAATGAGTAATTCCAATAAATTCGGCACCTCTCATTCCCCACAACAGATTCAATCTCCCCTGGGGCATAAGGCAGCACTGGTGTTTTGTCGATACCATATGAGTGTCTAAGATGGTAATAGAGAACTCGCAGAGCAGCATTATGTCGATGGATGTAGCCTGCAGTTGCATGCACAGAACAAGAAGACAGGATGTGCATGATTGTCTCTGGTGCTCTATGACACACCCTGCAACTGATATCAGGAACATCCATGTGCATTACTCTGCTGCGGTATGACAATGTGTTGATGACACCATCTTGACATGCCAGTATGAAACCCTCAGTCTCAGATTTCAGGGCTGCTGACTTCAGAAAAGCAAAAGTCAGTGGCTTGGACAAGCCTTGCTCCTCAACATGCCTGTAGAAAACACCATGCAAGGACTTGTCCTTATGTTGCTGCAACAGGAGTCTGGACTCAGCAGTCTTTATTCTAGCCCTGAGCTGATTAGGCTCATGCTCCTCCTCCCGATCAGTGCGAAAATCGAGACCAAGGGTATCTGCGGCATGCTGTGCTGCCTTATATAGGAAGGCCCCAACCCCTGCAACTTCATGGTCATGAACCAGCTGCATAAGGGGATCAGAGCATCTTTGTATGCTGCAGGCAAACTGTAAGGCCACCCTGTTGTGCAGATTCTCCAAACCAAGTAGACCTCTGCCCCCTTCATGCCTTGGCAGGTATATTCGGGCAACAGAAGAGCGGGGATGTAAACTTCTCTCCATGTGCATCCTTTTTCGGGTTTCCCTGTCCAGGTCCTGGAGCTCATTCCGATTCCACTTAACCACTCCAAAAGAGTAGGTGAGAACCGGCACAGCGAGCATGTTATTATTATTATTATTATTATTATTATTATTATTATTATTATATTATTATTATTATTATTATTATTATTATTATTATTATTATTTTATTATTATTATTATTATTACTATTATTATTATTATCTTAATTAACTGCCGCAGTATGACGTCATACATGTTGGCTTCAGAGGTTTGACTTCTCAGCGTGTCTATTCTATATCTGGTCTAAGATTGAAAAACAATAAATAGTACCTGAAAATAATGTTCATTTTGTTTCAATAAAAATGAATGAATTAATAGTTCAATTGAATGGACTACGAATCACAAATATGAACCGTACAACGAAACGAACTACCCATCCCATGCATCCTTGGCCTACAATTGGCTGCGGTGAGGTAAACGAGCTATGCCGTCCGCAGAGCGCAAATTATGTTGTGGTGAACTGCGAGACGTTTATATGAGATTGGGGATGTAGGACTAACCCCACACCACCATAAATCTTCCAACGAGCAGAAACCGACGCTGGTTAAACGGAAGCTGTTTAAACGGCCGTTCCATTAGCCATAACTGTCTTGTAATAGTCTGATTTGTCTGTGATGAAATGATAGGTTTAAACCTTCATTTCTGTTGTGTCATGTCTTGTTCCCTATTAAAAAAATCTGGTGTGGCGCACTCACAAAACTTTCCTTGCCGTTATGAAAATTGATCACCTGACGCTAGTGTTCACGCACATCTCAAGTCTACTATTCCAAGATGTAAGCCAGCTGGTGACAGGACAATAACGCTGGAGACACACAAGGTCTGCTATCTCTTCATAGTGAATGATTTAATAGAATCAACAGTTTTTCTTTGTGTAGTTGAGAAGTTGATATTGTGGTAATTATTCATATTGAATGAAAAAAAAGACTAAGAAATTGTCAAAATCTGCTCAAAAAGCAGTGGTTTTTTGACAATTTCTTAGTCTTTTTTCATTCAAGAATCAACAGTTGTCAACAGTTTGCAATTGAATAATCACATTTTCTCGAATTCCGAGCTTATTTTCAATTTTAGGTGAAAATGTTACTGGACATTAATTGTAGAGATTTTCATGCTTAATCTTTTGCACTTTAATTTTTCTTGTTTAAATTGTATCTGAAGCCTGATAATCTGAAATAGAACTTTACATAGATGGGGCGGAGCTCCTGAAATTTTCACAGATATGGGACTCATAGCACTTGATAGAGCTCATCAATGAATATAATCAGGTATGCATTTGATCAAAATCGTTGGAGCCGTTTTCGAGAAAATCGCGAAAAACCCTGTTTTTGACAACTTTTTTTCCATTTTAGCCGCCATCTTGAATTGCATTTGATCGAAATTGTTCGTGTCGGATCCTTATAGGGGAAGGACCTTAAGTTCCAAATTTCAAGTCATTCCGTTGAATGGGAGATGAGATATCGTGTACACAGACGTTGGTCTGTATGTCCAATACCCAAAAACCACTTTTTTGGTCTCAGGGGACCTTGAAACGTATAGAAATTTGGAAATTGGGGTACCTTAATTTTTTTCGGAAAACAATACTTTCCTTACCTATGGTAATAGGGCAAGGAAAGTAATACGTGACTATTCTCAGAAGTACATGAATTCATAGCTGGTTAAACGGCCATTCTATTAGCCGTACCTGTCTTGTGATAGTCTGATTTGTCTGTAATGAAATAATGAATTAAAACCTTCATTTCTGATGTGATATGTTTTGTTTCCTATTAAAATACGTGAATATTCTCACATGTACATGAATTAATAGCTGTTCAAACGGCCGTTCTATTAGCGGTAACTGTCTTGTAATAGTCTGATTAGTCTGTGATGAAATGATGTGTTAAAATCTTCATTTCATATGAGACATGTTTTGTTTCCTATTAAAATACGAGACTATTCTCACTATACAGTACTTAACTGAACACTATACAGTATAAGCTGAATAATTTATAGCTGTCCAAACGACTGTTCTATAAGCGTTGACTTTTATGTAATAGTATGATTTGTCTTTGATGAAATAATGGGGTGGAACCTTCATTCCCGTCGTGATATGCATTTTTTCTTTCAAAATACGTGTCTATTCTCACTACGTTCATGAAGTGACCGAAAAACAGACTGTTCTATAAACGTTCACTGTCTTTTAATAGTTTGATTTGTCTGTGATACAATGATGGTTTGTAACCTTTATTTTCCATGTGAAATACATTGTTCTCAACTGGTTTTCAATTGAGTTCATCACTTCGCCTGAGCGAAGTGAGGTCTAAGATTCAAGTCGACGGTTTTGCATTTCTCTTCATGTTTATATGATTATATATTTATGTTCCGCATTTACGGCGAAACGCAGCAATAGATTTTCATGAAATTTGACAAGTAAGTTCTTTTTTGAATTTCGCGTCGACGTATGTATAGGGATTTTCAAATTTTGCATTTTAAGGATAATACAAAAGGAAAATGAGTCTCCTTCTAACGCCAATATTACAGTAAAAATCAGACTTTAGAATTATCCATCATAAATCAACTGTCGAGTGGATTATTAATTGCGTACAATACCGCATGCAAATAATATCTCAATGTAACTTGGTGAAAAATCAGCTGCTGTGTGGACTATTAATTGCATGCCTCATTGAATGCAATTTTTATGCACTATTAAATGAGCTATTGATTGCAGCAATAAATAAGTAAAATAACATAGTATTGTCTCTCGACCTTTCTCTGCTTTGAACTCGGGCTAACCTGTTGCCAGTATGTCTTGAAGGAGATTAGCTTTTGATGTTAGCATTTTTGATACACCAACGCCAACAGCCATTACCCGTTTTCACACCGATGTCTCGCTGACACGACATACAGACAGGATTTACTCTGATGAACAGTATAAGATGGGGCTGTGGTTTATAACTGCGCGAGGTCTACTGTTCACAGAACTACTAGTATATAACTTCCTGATAGAAGTGATAATGGAGTCATTTGTGAAGAATCAAATTATTTTAACTTGAAACTGGATGATTACTGGATATCAAATCGTCGTCGTCGTCGTCGTCGTCTTGTTACAGGGTTAGGCATTAATACCTGTTCCGCCATCAAACATTCTCCCACCTTTTTCTTGGTCTGCCAATACTTCTCCTCCCTTCTGGCTTGTAAGCAATGACAGCTTTAAGGATTCTTCCGTTTCCCATTCTCTCAACGTGTTCTCTCCACTGTTTTCGATTCTCGTCAACTCGTTGAGGTATAGAGATCACATTGAGCTCTCTACGGATATCAATATTATAAAGCCTGTCCTCTCTGGTGCATCCCTTCACTGACCTTAAAAATCTCATTTCGGTCGCCTGTAACCTGCTCCACTCCCTTCTCTTTGGTACCCAGGTTTCAGAGCCATACAAAAGTGTAGGGACGGCCATTACTTTATAAAATTTGAGCTTTGTCTCTTTTCGGGCTTTATTTTTGAGAGTTCTGTTGATAGTTCCGCATATGTACTGGAATCTGTTAATTTTTGCATTCAAGTCATGGTCTTCCTCGATTACATACGAGGATGATTGGGATTTTGAATCCCAAATATTTGAAATGTGATACCTGTTCCAGTATTCTGTTGTTGAGAACTATTTTAGAACGTATCGGAGACTTCCCCAGAAACGCCATCACTTTTGTCTTGTGCAAGGAAATCTTCATATTATATTCTGAGCTCAGGAGATGGAGCTGGTATAATGCTCTTTGCAGATCGTCCTCTGATTCCTGCAATATCACTTGATCATCTGCAAACCATAATGAATTGACAGCATTATTGTGTGTTAGCTGTATACCTGGCTGAATTTTTATCAAATCGTATAGTGAATTATTCACGCTATAACTTTAATACCTTTTATCTGGCATCAACTTCCACTTCTCAACATCGCACAAGCATTGGGTTCATGAGGGCATCAGTTGAGAATAATATAGCCTACATGGAACAAAAGGTTCTCCTATAGGTTTTTCACTCACTGATCGGCGTTCTAGAACGCTATAACATCGTCATACAAGTCTAGTAAACTAGCGTAATCATATTATCTGTGAACTCAACAGGCTTGCCAGAAGCTGGAAATTTTCACACAACTTTCCTACACAAGTTACACTTGGCTACACCAGGTGAGTACTTTTTCTACACAAGTTATTCGTTCCGATTTGACCGTTCCATATAAGCCGTACAAGTCCAATTTGTACAGGGGCTGTGTGAGAAATGTTTTTCGGTTGCCAACAGCTTGGCAGGTGACAAAAAAGTGTCCTCTACTGGATGAAAGGGCGATTCTCGCAAATTCTTTGTTCGTGCTTTAGAGGGAGTGATGAACTAAGAGGAGGTGAGAGAGACAGGTGGAGAAATAGTATGAGGGAGAGTTTCTATTGATAAAGAGAAAAAAGAGATTGGAGGAAGAAACAGGGAACAGTAGAAGAGAGAAGAAGAGAGAATGATAGAGTAAGTGATCAAGGAGGAAGAGCTGAGGGAGACAGGGAGGGAGATAGTGTGAGAGAGAGTTTCTATTGATAAGGAAAAAAAAGAGTGGAGGAAGAAAGAGGGAGAGTAGAAGAGAGAAGAAGAGAGGATGGTGGAGTAAGTGATAAAGGAAGAAGAGGAGAGAGAGACAGGAAGAAAAATATTATGAGAAAAAGTTTATAATGAATAATAGAAAAAGAGATTGGAGGAAGAAAGATGGAATAGTGAAAGAGAGAAGAAGAGAGGATGGTAGAGAAAGAGATGAAGGAAGAAGAGGTGAGAGAGACAGGAAGAAAAATATTATGAGAGAGAGTTTATAACGAATTATAGAAAAAAGAGATTGGGGGAAGAGTAAAAGAGAGAAGAAGAGAGGATGGTAGAGTAAGTGATCAAGGAGGAAGAGCTGAGGGAGACAGGGAGGGAGATAGTATGAGAGAGAGTTTATAACGAATTATAGAAGAAGAGAGTTAAGAAAGAAAGAGGGAAGAGTAAAAGAGAAGAAGAGAGGATGGTAGAGTAAGTGATAGAGGAAGAAGAGGTGAGAGAAACAGGAAGAAAAATATTATGAGAGAGAGTTTTTAACGAATTATAGAAGAAGAGAGTTAAGAAAGAAAGAGGGAAGAGTAACAGAGAAGAATAGAGGATGGTAGAGTAAGTGATAAAGGAAGAAGAGGTGAGAGAGACAGGAAGAAAAATATTATGAGAGAGAGTTTATAACGAATTATAGAAAAAAGAGAGTTGAGGAAGAAAGAGGGAAGAGTAGAAGAGAAGAAGAGAGGATGGGAGAAAAATAGTATAGGAGAGTCCCTTTTGATCGAGAGAGAAAGAAAATGGTGAAGGGAGAAAGAGAGCACCAAAATTATATAATCTACTTCCTGCAAACTTTAAACAGATTAATCATCCTAGAAAGTTCAAAACAATAGTACACAATTGGTTGATGAGCAAAGGAAAACAGAACATAGAAAACATTATTTCAAACAACAACTAACAACCTAATTACTTACTAAACACTAACTAATCAATAATACGCACAAAAAACTAACAAAACCTACTTTAGAACATGGTAAGCCATAGTGGAGTAGGTCAATTTCCACACAGAAAAAAAACAAGTAGAGGACACATTATAAGAATTTTTTGTAACTAACTATTGTATGTAATATTGTAATTTATCTAATATTTTGTGTAATTGATGTTGTAGTTTTAGTTTTTTTTTGAGAAATGAACATTCATTTATCTCATTTATTCAATGTAAGGAACTGACATCGCTAAAATTAAATAAAAAATTCTACTATTTAAATTGAACGTCTCTTTAATAAAACTTGAACATTTAAAACTTTTAATCATTACATATTATTTTAACTAGAAACTGATCAATGGTTGAAGCTAGTCATTAAAATATCAAAAAGTTTTTGATTAAGGGTACTACAAGTTTTTATATTGTTTTTTATCAATTTAAAAAGATAATTTATTAGGCGGAGTTAGGACTTTTAAGTCCTCTCTATCACTCAACCTCGATAAGTGAGTACAGTAGAAAAAAAGGAAATGCAGGTAAAGATGATGTAGTGGAAAAAGAGAGAAGTAGGAAATGGACGATTTGGGAAATAGGAAGAGAAAACTAAATTTTCACTCCAGTTGAAAGGAAAACGAAGAAAAAATCTGCTCAAAAAGGTAGTGGACTCTCAACTGACTGAACGACTATGTCGTTTGGAAATTGGCAAATTGTGTTCGAAAAGGTTGCCCCACGTCAAAAGCATGGTCAGGGGGTTGGGTTTGCTTAGAAAGGGGTGAACCAGTCCCCCCTCAAAAGGTAAAGTACCCAAGGCAACTCACCGGGTCTGAAGGCAACCCCCCCCCCACACAATTCCAGCCAGCTTGAGCCCCCACCTCTCACCACCTCACAGACCTTTTTTCAATCAAAACTGCTCTTACATACAGCTAGAGGCATCTACCCTCCCGTCCTAGACACTACCCTCGTTCCCTTATGGGTGGGGGTGGGGGTAGCTAACCCCCAACTCTTACCCACGTGATTGCTGTTGGGGGGGGGGATGGAGATGGTAACGTCAGAACAGAAGCATTGCAACTTCAACAACTTCAATTTACTGCGTGGGAGTTCAATTTAGTTGTTGTTATTAAGATGTTTGTTATGTAACATTTGCTGTATATTATGCAATATAATGGCTAAGTTATGAGATGGGATATCTCCGAATTTGTGTGGGAGGTTGAGAGTTTGAGAACTAGTTGCAAAATGAATTCATGAAAAGAAGTGTATCTGGGATACTATATTTGATTAAACCAATTTCAATTACTAGAAAAACTATGCTTTGTCGCACTATCTATTAACGTAGTGTCAAAAGTTATTAAAGACTAGCTAGGTACCCCGTGCTCTGTAAGATTCGAATTGAAAACTTGACCAACTGAAAACTTGACGTAATGAAATCTTGAAGAATTAAAAATAGGCCTGTAACCATCCTCGGTGAATTAAGAATCTATATGCAAAGTTAAAAAGTTGATGAGTCCAGTAGCTCAGACGTGATGATGCGTCATTCGTGAATTTCCTATCCTGTATGTTGTGTTTAAGCCAATAATCTTTCTTTTATTATAATAGATTATAACGTATTATACCGCTGTGCTTTTATTGATGATGTAAATAGGAACAACTTGTATTCTTCTCCACCTTCATATTTCTTTATCTTCTTATTCTCCTCCTCATCCTCCTTCTTCGTCTTCTTCTTCTTCTCCTCCTCCTCCTCCTCCTCCTCCTCCTTCTTCTTCTTCTCCTGATCCTTCTCCTTATCATTGTCCTTTTTCTACTATTTCTTCTTCTTTTTCTTTTTTTTCTTCTTCCTCTTCTTCTTTTCCATCTTTCTCTTCATTATACTGATAATGAATAATAAATAAATAGATTTTATTGTCGTAGACCAATATAGGTAATTGACAAAGTCATAGTAATACAATATTACAAAATAATAGAGTCAAAGCAATACCGTAGTTTAAAGTCACAAAGTAGAATATGATATAATATTATTTTCATGAAAAAAAAAGGAGATCGGATAGAGTCAATCTGATTGGCCAACAAACTTGAATTCTGATTAATGCTACAAGACTTTTTTTCCAATATTGAAAATTCATGGAACCAAGAGTTAGTAGGAGTAGTTTGAACGTGAACCATACAAACTCTGCAAAAATTGAAGAACTAATACATCTCAAAGAATTTTGAGATTAAAAGTTCAATATAAAACGTGGATTATACATTGTTAATTTGAAGAAAATACTCAAGAAATCCTCTTATCTTGGAGTTTCGTCTCTCCCCCTTTCATTCAGTAAACGAATTTTTCAAATTCACCCACTTTATAAAAATCATCAGTAAACCATCTTATCTCGAAGTTCCCCTCTCTTCCAAACACTCAGGAAACCTTAAAATTTTTCAAATTCACTCTTTTTCTTATCCCTTGCTTTAAAAATCGAAAAAGACAAGGAGTGGGTTGAAGATTGAAGTGAATAATCATGATGAATAATGAATTCGAATATTTTTTCAACAAATTCATTTAGAGCCTAATGAGTTTCCTCTGGAGCACAAGGAAAAATACGTTTCCATTAAAGGAATGTTGGATTGGGTGAGGGAAGAGTGAGGGAAGAGGAGGGAGGCTGTTTGTTGATGGTTGATTACTGCGTAACTGATGGCCTATCTCTCTCCATCCTTCTCTATCTTCTCATTCTCTTCCACAATTCCCTTCTGCTCAACAAACATGCTTCTTCAGCTTTAGTTATACGTTATCCACTATTTATTATCTTCTCTTTTTTTCATTCTCCTCTTGCTTATTTTTTATTTTTCTTCACCTCTTTATTCTTCACTTCCCGTCATTATCATCCATCATCTACTCCTAAACGGCTGAGTTGACTGATGAAGGAGGAGAAGAAAAATATGCTTCTTCTTCTTCTTCTTCTTTTTCTCCTTCCTCTTCTTCTTCTTCTTCATCATTTTCATCTTTTTCTTCTTCTCCTTTTTCTTCCTCCTCCTCTTCTTACCTATATGAGACTGTCATGCACTCATGCACATGCAGCATTAGACCTCGGTGGGAAACATTTCCAAAACAAAACTTTTACTTGATTCCATATCATCTAATGTTAAAGTGTTTATTCTTGTTAATTAATTTATCTTATTTACACATACACAAACTCAAAACAGTGATTGGAAGAGAAACAACAGAATTGATCCAAAACTATTTATCACCCGTATTTTGATAGTTGATGAGCTAGTCTAGATGAGGTTATGGTACCAATTTTTATAATTTCACAAAATAATGTAAAATGAGTTGAAAATGTAAAAGCTGTCTTATTCGAAGATTTCAAAGTGACTGATCAAAATTTATGGAGTTACATTACCAACAACTAACATTACTAAGTAGCTGGCATCATGACACTTGAATAAACATTTTATAACAAAAACATTTTTTTGAACATTAATCAACTTATATCACCATCTCTGATTAATCTCTGCATGCTTTCGCTGAATTCATCATTTTAGTGATGAGTTACTTCACTAATTCCACTAGTTGCTTTCGCTAATTCAGATTAGTGATGATTTTCACATTTGCACTTAGTATTTCGTAGGATTACTAAACTCGAGATCGATGTAATTTTATTCATTTATTTATTTACAATGCAAATGACACTAATGCAATAACATTGAAAGATAAAATAATAAGGTAGTCCTTGTGCTATTTTTCTTCCAAATTTATAGGTGACAAAGTCCAAGATAAGGTTAGAATTTCACGTGTACAATTTTTATAGAATTTTGGTCCAAAATGTTAAAACTACAAATTTTGAATTTAGATGGCTTGGATTGATAAATTAATTAGAAATATTCCACTCAATTAATCTGATGAATTATCTTCCTGATATTTATCCACTTGATAATGATTACATTGAGACGGGTGAAGAACGTGTGATAATTATTATGATGATCATTATGATATTGAACATCTAACAGACTTGGGTCACGTCATGTCACGTCGCGTCGTGTCTCAAGGATAATAGTAATAATATCGAGTAGCCTGGCTAGCTCGGGTCTGGTGTCAGAGTTCCCAGGTCGCACCTTGTCATGACCCCAATTTAACATCAAAATAGCAAGTATTGAACTTGAATATTCGAAGATGAACGAGTGACACGATGTAACAGAGATTCAAGAGGGAAACCAAACATCTGAAAATGAAAGTGAAAGGAAAACTGTCACGTAACAAGATTGAGAGAAAAAATAAGAGTCGAATTGATTGAATGTTGAAGGGCTTGCATTGCTTGACCCTGACTGAACCCTTTATTAGGAAAACGTTGGCTGAGCAAATAAGACCTGATTACAGCCTATTGTCGACACACAGCAGTAGTCAAATAATAAGAGTTCGGTTGCTTAGCAACGTTGCTGAAGGTTGCGGAATGTTTAAAAGGAACAAACAAATGACGCAAGAAGGACGAAGGAAATGGATGAAGGAGAAAAGGAGAGAGAAAGGAAAGGATTCGGGCGACAAAGGACCTCTCCCACTTTATTGCGTTCCTCAAGTTGGCCTCGTCCTTGTCTCGTGTTACCAAACTTTCTGAAAGTGAAAATTCAAAAGATTTCACGGCTGCTTCTGAGAAATTTCGTTAATCAGTTCCTGGGTTTCTCGTAATTCACGGAGAACCACTTCAAACTGTCAACAATCCTCATAAATAACATTAATACAACACCATTCTGACCTATGCTGACAGTGTGAAGTAGATCCCACTACGTTGTTGTCGAATCCATTAATTTGAAATAGTTTGGTCGAAAATTGAAAACGGTGATGGCTGTTGTTGTGTAAGATGCAGTTATCAAATTAAGAAGTTCTGTAACTTCTTAGGGCCCAAGAGGTTAGGACTAACCTCTTCAATATTGAGTCACTCCAAAAAAACGAGATTAGCAATATTTTGTTTGTTATCAATGATTCGAGATGGCTTTGCCAAAAATAAAAATCGTTGTTTAAGTGACATTGAAAGATGATAAAAATGATATATTATCACTTATCTTTGATGCAGAATGATTCGATGTGATGATGATAATTCGAATGATAATGACCACTTGGACATTATAGGATCAAGTCAGCCTTTATTGGATGAGATAACATCTTCTTTGGTGAAACCAGCATGGGCAATTTCGAGAGTAAAGCTTTATAGTTCTAGAAGGATCCAGGTTTGATTTGCGGGATTGATTTATTAACCTGAGATTAGAAAAACCTTTATAGAGTCCACGAATTCACCATTGAATAATAATATAATGGTGGCTTGAGACAAAATATTTTGTCACTGTGGCTTCTTAAGGTGCGTACAGATATACGCGCCGCGAACATGAGCAATAATTCACTTTTAATCAGCTGACTATATCTTCATTTTTATAGAAACGGTAAGATATAGATATAAACAGCTCGGCATCAGCTGATTAAAAGTGAATTGCTCATGTTCGCGGCGCGTAAATCTGTACGCACCTTTACTCTGTAGCTTTCCTCTTAATGTGGTTTTGTATTGATAAGTGGATGTGGTTGGATTAACTTCAAATATTCAGCATTTTTTGTTGCATTGATTTTTCTTCATCAGGAATCTACTGACAGTTCATAGTATTCACTTTTCCTCTTATCAAGAAATAGCCTCAAACACGAAAATAATAATCAATTTTCATTCCACCATGACTAGTACTTGAATTCTATTCCACATCCAATGACTTTCGTCGATAATTTTTGTGTCCATTGTAGCTGTAGTACCTTCAAAGTACTTTCAAAGTCTGTGGATTATATTATAGCCACGTTAAAATGGCAGTGAAGAAAGATAGCAGAGCAATGTGGCGGATCCTCTGTCTTGTCAATGCCTTCTATAGACGGTATAGGTTTATTGATGTAATATTAACTGTTCATTCTCGTTTAAAATAATAAATTATATTTTATCAATCAAGAGATTATATTTTTCAATTATTTAATAATTACGATGAAATATTTTGTCAATTCTACATTGTTGAAAGAAGATCTTGCAACAGAGTAAAGCGAGAAAGAGATAGAGCTATCTGCTTTGTTCAATGATAGACAAGGTTAGCAATACCATTGCTAATTGAACACTGCCATTATAAACGTGGACCTGACTATAGAATATTAGTTGTCAATATCAAATATTTTCTTATATTTTAAGTTATAAAGATACTTTCTGATCAACCTAATATTTTACTAACAGATGCAGACCAAGCATGATATCTTTATCACGCATTCCTTTAAGCAAATTTCGAGTGAAGACAGAACACGAGCAATGTAACAAACGAGCTCTTGTTGATGGAACGCCCCTATCAAATTCTATTGGTTGAAGCCAGTTCCAACGTCACACAATGTCGACCAGTCACGTGCGAGAAGACTCTGAGGCACGCCATGAACTAAATCCAAGAACACGCCCACAACGCGCTCCAATTGGTTGATGGTATTACGTCAGTAGATCATCATTTCGAGGACAAACTAATTCAATATCATTCCATATCCCATGAATATAATATAGCCTATTATTGATTCAACCTCAGCAGTGTTTACGAAGTGTGAGAGTAATATCAAGTGACTAAAATGTTCGATTAATCAGAGGGAAAAACTATCAGAGATTGGAATAAATTCCCGTTATTTTTCTGATAAGAGAATCATTCCATTACTACCCATTTTATTATCATACTAGCACCATAGACCGAATAAACAAATCTTGAACCTTATCAGTCTGTGCTAACACTAATACTCATGATGATTATGTTGGGTACTGTTATAATGCTATCGATAATAAACAGGCCTTCTTCTAGAAATGGATGATCGTAAAAATCTCCATCAATCAGAGAAGCTATCAATATTTCAAATGGAACAATTTGAGATTTGAACAAAAAATCCCTGTAGCCAACCCCATACGAGAAGATCGTGAAAAACTCCATCAATCAGATAAGCTATCAATACTTCGAATGGAACAGTTTGAGATTTGAACAAAAAATCCCTGTAGCCAATCACATATGAGAAGATAATATAATATACAAATTGACAACACTGCATCGACTGCCTTATCAAATTGAATTAATATTCCCAGTCCTTTAGGGTTGCATGAAAAGAATGTAATTTCCATAATTTGACACAAGAATATATTATCAAGGTTCAACTTGTTCCATTCAGAGTATAGATCTTGAAAATGAACTCTCCATATTGACAATTTCAGTTGAAAATGAATTGCTATCCCCCTGGGATGTGTTTGCATCCTTCGAGAATCTCTGACCCATGCAAATTGATAACTCCTTTTATGAATTTATAATAATGTTAATATAACTAACATACCATCTACTTTGTTCCCCTTGTGTTCCATTATGCCAATTTCAATAATAATTATTCTAGCCGTGCCTGAATAATCATCCCTTTTGAGAGTACTATTTCTTAGTCATGTTCCGCTACTTCATTCCAATTTAATAATCCTAGATGAGCCTTAAGCCCTTTCGAGACTAGTCTTACAAAACGTATCTTCATCTCGTTTTCCCTATCAGACGCTATTTGTCTTTGAGAAGCAAGAGCTTCTCTTATTTATACTCAGCCCTGATATCAGCAAGGAATAATATGAAGCTCTCTTTACCGTCAGATTTCCGAAGGGACCAACCAACCTCTTTGTATACTTCTCATTACAGTTTGCTCAGATACATGCTACTCCCTTCTCCTCCAACTCCTCCTCCTCCTCCTCCCACTAATCCTCCTCCTCATCCTCCTCCTCCTACTCCTCCTCCTCATAACACTGTATTTTCTTATTCTGTGTCTCCTCCTCCCTCACCTTCTTCTCTTTCCTCTCCTTCTTCATCGCTATTCACCTATCCAAGATTAAACTCCCCGGTCTCATTCGTATCTCTTGTCGGATGCTTGTGTAGTTACATTTTGATCCTCTACTGAGAGATCACTGTCGTGATGCATGTAGTCTAATACATGTCTGCAGTCTCTAATACATGTTTTCAGTACACACATTGATGATCATCTGTTGCGTCATAATTCTCCAGCGTTTCCTTGTAAATACATGATGGCTGATGGCTTACATTGAGCGTGAGCTAAGTGCATTTTGGGAGATATTCACTAAATAAAATAATGGAAATATATCAATTCTATCATAATCTTCCAGGGAAGTGCACAGAGATTCATCCATTATAGATTTATCTTTCATTCAATCATCATCATGGATTAGTTTATTCAAACCCGTTCCGACGTCCATCCTTTTCTCGATCTATCAATATTCATTCATACACAATTATCACAAAAACGTCAAAATTTGAGTTTCACTTAAATGACAGGTGACATGTCAGTATAATCTAATATTAAATTATTCCTATAGCTATCCTATAACTGAATATTGTAGATAAGAATCATCTATTTACAAAGTCGAAAAATCTACTCTCTAATTAAATCTATATATCAATGTGTACTAACGTATTAGATATTAGTAGATAGTCTAGATTGATAAAATTAATCAGACAAATTTGTCGTTATTCAAATCAATTGAAATTGAAATTCGGTAGCACTGTAAATAGTTTTCTCAATTAATATCTTCCTAACTGTTTTTTTGAATAGTTGCACTGACTCTATCTTTCTTATTTCTGCTGGGAGTTTATTAAAATATCTCATCCCAGAATAAAAGGGAGATCTCTCAAATGCTGTGTGGCGATGAATTGGGAAAGCAATTATGTTTCTATTACGAGTGTTGTACTCGTGGTTGTCATTACATAATTGAAACTTGTTATAATTCATTTTTACATTAACTAATGATTGATTTATATTAATGGCTGGAAGTGTTAGAATCTTAATTTGTTTGAAGTGTGCTCTACAAGAATCTCTAGCTCTTAAACCACAGATGATCCTTAAGATCTTTTTCTGAATAATAAAAACCTTTAAATATTTAATCTCACCATTGGTTCATGAAGTGGATTTCCGTTAAACTCGATAATCAAAGATCAATGTTCTAATAATATTTTAGCCTGAATTGATGTGAGAATGCATGAATAAAACTAAACTAACTATAAATTAAACAAGAAGTAACTATCAACATTAAGACAATACTACCTGAAAACCAAAAATCATCTTGACCCCATATTATAACTGATTCAAGTCCAGAACAATGATATATAATCAGTTTTCACCGATAATTTATAGCTTTTCTCAACCACTTTTACTTTCCTTGCCCTATTACCATAGGTAAGGAAAGTATTGCTTTCCGAAAAAAATTAAGGTACCCCAATTTCTAAATTTCTATACGTTTCAAGGTCCCCTGAGTCCAAAAAAGTGGTTCTTGGGTATTGGTGTGTATATATGTGTGTGTGTGTGTGTGTTGTGTGTGTGTGTGTGTGTGTGTGTGTGTGTGTGTGTGTGTGTATGAGTGTATGTGCGTCTGTGTACACGATATCTCATCTCCCAATAAACGGAATGACTTGAAATTTGAAACTTAAGGTCCTTACAATATAAGGATCCTACACGAACATTTTCGATCAAATGCAATTCAAGATGGCGGCTAAAATGGCGAATATGTTGCCAAAAACAGGTCTTTTTGCGATTTTCTCGAAAACGGCTTCAACGATTTCGATCAAATTCATACCTGGAAAAGTCATTGATAAGCTCTATCAACTGTCACAAGTCTCATATCTTTAAAAATTTCAGGAGCACTGCACCATCTATGCAAAGTTTGGTTTTAGATTCTCAATTATCAGGCTTCAGATACAATTTAAACAAAAAAATTCAAGTGGAAAAGATTGAACATAAAAATCTCTACAATTAATGTTTTGTAACATTTTTACCTAAAATTGAAAATAAGCTCGAAATTCGAGAAAATAAGATTATTCAATTATTGCAAACTGCTGGCAACTGTTGATCCAATTAAATCATTCACTATGAAGAGATTGCAGACTTCGTGTATCTGCAGCGCCATTGTCCTGTCACCAGCCGGCTCAGATCTTTGAATAGTAGACTTGAGATGCGCGGGAACACTAGCGTCAGTTGATAAATTTTCATAACGGCAAGGAAAGTTGTGTGAGTGCACCACACCATATTTTCAATTACGAGTGAGCTCGTTTTGAGTTAATTAATACTTACTTACTCCTCAGCTCTACAAGTCACTACAACCCTTGGCCTCCCTCACAAAGCTTCTCCATCTCTCCCGATCGACTGCCTGCCTTTTCCAGTTTCGAACTCCAAGCGTTCTCAAATCCTGCTCTACGTCACCTGTCCATCCATTCCTTCGCCTTCCATTTCTTCTTCTATTATATATTCTTTCCCTCCATATACATTTGGCAATCCTTTTATCACCCATTCTCACAAAGTGCCCCATCCACCTAATTCTGCCAGCTTTAATATTGAGTTAATCAATATTCCACAATAATAGGCCTAATAGGAGCAATATTCTCAAATGCAAATACTTCATTTTTTCTTGAAAATGGAAAATTTTTTGTGGATGGATTAAGGAAGTGGATTTTCATAGTAATTGTTATATCATCAACAATATTCCATATTTTGATCCGTACTATACTGTTCATCGAAAGTACGAAGAGGGAAAATTCTAGGGCAATCCTGTAGATTTTCTCCCTCACTCTGACTTGATTTTGTGTTTGCTCAAATGAATGAATTTAAATTCTCATGATATACATAATACATAACT
This sequence comes from Nilaparvata lugens, assembly GCF_014356525.2. Classification (NCBI taxonomy): domain Eukaryota; kingdom Metazoa; phylum Arthropoda; class Insecta; order Hemiptera; family Delphacidae; genus Nilaparvata; species Nilaparvata lugens. Next base: position 84,526,422 of record NC_052506.1, read on the forward strand.
AAGAAAATTTACTATAAAAACTAAATGAGTTACTTGAACAAATAACATAATAAACTGCCAAATGAACTCAACACTTGGCCTCTCACTTGTGAGAGAAGGACCTCTTCAAAAATAATCCAGCTCAGTTGCCGTCAAAAAGACTAAGCACAGGCACTGAGTGCCAAATGAATACTAAGCACAAAGCTGATTTATTCACAGCCACTCTAGAGCCAAGTACTGTGCTTCGAGAGAAAAAAGGGACTTGAGACTTAGGAGACTTCATTCCGTTTTCATCCCTCACAACTTGAAAACTTTGTATACTCTCTCGAAATAATACGACGAATGAAATCTCTTCCAAGAATAAGAAGAGAGAAGGAGGAGATGAGAAAGGAAGAGGAAGGGGTAGAAACTAAAAAGGGTAAGAGGCAAGCAACAAAAGTTTTTTCCTGCCATTTATATGCACGGCACTAGCAAGCTTGACATTTTCATTTTTCAATTTCCACGCGGCAGTATATTATCCAGCTCTTCAATTCCATGTGTCTCCAGAATGTGTTCTCCAAAAACTTGTAAGCTCACTGGAGAAATAGAATATATTCCATGTTTATATCATTTTGGTTCGTGGAACGAGTGTATAGCCCAAGCTATAAATGCTGCATATCATTGATGAATTCACATAGAAAAATATGACTGAATAGGAACACACATGGAAAAGTTCTTTGTCAAAATTTCCTGTTCTAATTTGCCATACAATAGTTGATTTGCTGATATTACTTTCTTGATGACAGTGTAATTGAACAATTCCAAGATACTAGCAACCCATTGGGTTGAATTCCTATGGTGAGGTCCACGTTATAATGGCAATGGAGAAAGATAGGAGAGCAACGTTGCCGATCCTATGTTTAGTCAATGCCTTCCATAAACGGTAGCTGATACAGGTTTATTGATGTAATATTTACTGTTCATTCTCATTTTTAATAATCAATTATCCTATTATATAAGGCGAGCAATTTCTGTATTTATATGTCTGGTTATTTTTATATGTGGCTATTATTTTTATATGTGGTTATTTGTGTTTAACGGATCTCTAAAACGGCTCTAACGATTTTCACGAAATTTGGAACATAGTAGGTTTATGATAATTGACCGAACTAAGTGAGGTCTAAGATTCAAGTCGACGGTTTGGCATTTCTCTTAATGTTTAAATGTTTATATGTTTATATATTTATATGCTGCGCATTTACGGCAAAACGCGGTAATAGATTTTCATAAAATTTGACAGGTATGTTCTTTTTAAATTGCGCGTCGACGTATATACAAGGTTTTTGAAAATTTTGCATTTCAAGGATAATATAAAAGGAAAAAGGAGCCTCCTTTATACGCCAATATTAGAGTGAAAATCAGACTATAGAATTCAAATAAAAAATAAAAATCAATTTATTTGCCATAAAATACATTACAATTATATGAATTGTCCTCTAAATACAATTTGACTTTGAAAATAATATTTCTGTAATAAAACACAATGTCAATCAAATTAGTAAATTAATAGAGAAAGCAAAACATCAAGCTTTTTTATCAATTCGTGGCTCGACTAGCAGTTAGAACTTGTGCGCTAGCCGATATAAATTATGCAGATATTTGTAAGACAATAATATAATTACCAAACAAAATACATTATTATTAAATTTATTCGGGTATAATGAATTATAGTCTAATAATATTGAACAATAATTGATTTTCGTTGTACAAAACTCATATCTAGTGAATAGTCCCGATTTCAGTGAAATAATGTAATAATAATTATAATGATCATAATAAATGTAGTAATAATAGTCATAATGATAATCTAATCCTATAGGCTATTAAAAGAGAAGTAATAAATAGGTAAAGATGGTATCTGTTTTGATCGAATGAAGTAAAAGTAACAATGAGGTGGTCCATATGGCTAGAAGTAATGGAGGTAAAAATTTTTTATTTAGATTTCTAAGTCAAAGAAAATCATTTCTTGAACCCACTTATCTAATTCATTAGCTTTGGTTTCAGTGATTCTATTGATAATAAAGGACGTTGGGATTTTGTTGATGAGGATTTTGCTATAATAGAACATTTGATGGCGATTTACTGATAAAACTGTCCTGTCAACATTGTACATATTTGTTCCAGATAGACGTATATTTCATGGTTTTGTGTGGATTGTAAATTGATCTCTATTTTTATTGATGAATAGGATTATGTTTCTCGCATAGGTCTGTCGCAGTGTGTGTACTTTCAATTATTCATCATAAATCAGCTGACAAGTGATTACACAGATTTGTGGAGAAGCCAGTCTATTACTGTATTTGTATAAGGTCTATAGTTTCAATCGAAGACATTAAAGAGGTATGCATCTTTAAGCTGGGTTTACACCAAAGTTATTAATAACAAAATTGTTATAACTTAATCCTTATAGATTCTATTGGATTGAACGGAAGTTGACAAACACATATGTTCGTCATGTGTATGATAAGTTATGTTCAATCTAATATGATCTAGAAGGATTGAGTAATTAACATTTTTTTAATAAATTTGGTCTAATCGCAGCTTTAAGGTCTTTGGTTTCAATATTTTGTTTTGCAGTCATGGTATTATTATGCGTGGCCATCAGTATCAATATTCTCACATTCGAAAAAACTAATTTAATAGGTGAATAAAAATAAACAAATGAACTAAATAATGCTGGATAAATTAATATTTTAGAAATAATATTTTTCATTCTAAAAAATTTATTTTCATCAGATAGAAAGATCATCACGGAACTGGATGAATTATATCATATGGAATAGCCTACAAATTCAAACGTGAACTGAGTATGTTAACATTTAAAACAGTTGACATCTGGTACTTGTGGATGAGAATACTGCGTGAGGTCTACTGTTCACAGAACTACTAGTTATAAAGATTCAATTGCACTAGGTCTCATCCTTGGGAAAACTCGCTAAACGATATTAAAAGGATAATTCTTCCTTGGCTGAAACAGCTGTGGTTAGTAAAAAAGTGAGTGAGCGAGTGAGTATGTGAAAAATCAAAATATCGCATCCCCGAACTTCATAAGATGACGTATAGCCAGCTCTGAAATATAAAACCCGATCATTTCAAAGAATTGTGTTCTGTTTATCGTCGTCATCGTCTTCTTACAGGGGTAGGCATTAATACCTACCTGTTCCGCCTTCAAACATTCTCCCACCTTTTTCTTGGTCTGCCAATACTTCTCCTCCCTTCTGGCTCGTAAGCAATGACAGCTTTGAGGATTCTTCCGTTTTCCATTCTCTCAACGTGTTTTCTCCACTGTTGTCGATTCTCCTCAACTCGTTGATCACATTGAGCTCTCTACGGATATCGATATTATAAAGCCTGTCCTGTTCTGTTTATTAATAAATAAAAATAACGAGCGAAGCTCGGTGCCCCGATATTATTTTATTAGGCAAGAAATTATATTTTTCAATAATTTCATAATGAATTTTCATATTTAAGAAGAAATATTTTGTTAATTGTTAATTATACATTGTTGAAAGACGATCTGGCAACAGAGCAAAGCAAGAAAGAGATAGCGTCATTCGCTTTCTAGAATGATAGACAAGGATCACAATACCATTGCCAATCAAACACTGCCATTATAACGTGGACATCACTATAGTATACAATTGGTCTTGTTCTAATTATATCGGTAAGTTTGAATGGGAATTGTATGGAGGATCTCAGCCATTCATGTAATAGGGTTGAATTCACACTGTACTCAAAAGGATAACATGAATGGGAGATGCTATTAGTGATTGTATCACAGCTTTAGATACCTACATGCTATTTGCATTGTCAATACTAGGATTCTGGTATCTAGAAATCCGATTCCCTCATCATCTCACCTTTAGAATTATATTGGTTTCAAGAATATTCAATATTTCTTAGAATGTATCGAAGATGGATGTATTTTACTAGTAGTTCTGTGAACAGTAGACCTCGCGCCCAATAAGTTACATAGATCTGTTGTTGTTTTCTCAAAAATTAAAAAATAATTAGTCAATTAGAAATGTCTAGAAAAAATCCTAAATAATCATAGAGCTTTCTGTCCTATCGTACCGTGACGTGTCGTCCCGGAATGTGAGTGTGAGCGCTGTTATCAGGTCTAGCTGCAACTGTCTACAACGTTGATGGAAAGATACATTTTCAAGATGTTCGATGTTTTTGAACGGGTAGTATTATAGTCAACTGTCTACTAACATTGATAGAAAGATACATTTCCAAGATGTCCGATGTTTTTGAACGGGTAGTATTATAGTCCACTAGACAGCCGATTTATGATGAATAATAATTCTAAAGTCTGATTTTTGACCGAGCGAAGTGAGGTTTTTCATGAAAATAGATTCTCATGAAATTTGACAGGTATGTTCCTTTTTTAATTGCGCGTCGACATATATACAAGGTTTTTGGAAATTTTGCATTCAAGGATAATATAGAAGGGAAAAGGAGCCTCCTTCATACGCTAATATTAGAATAAAGATCAGACTATAGAATTATTCATCATAAATCAGCTGACAAGTGATTACACAGATGTGTGGAGGAGCCAATCTATTGCTGTATTTCCATAAGGTCTATAGTTTCAATCAGGTACTTGTGGATGAGAATACTGCGTGAGGTCTACTGTTCACAGAACTACTAGTTTCACTTTTTTGTAGTTGAGAAGTTGATATTGTGGTAATTATTCATATTGAATGAAAAAAGACTAAGAAATTGTCAAAAAACCACTGATTTATTGATAATTAGAAAGACCGGTTTCGGTTATTACACCATTGTCAATCTCTGGTAAACTAAAACTAAATACAAGAGCAGCAGAATTTATACTAGTAGGCGAGTACTGCTATTGGTCGAGGGCATGAACGCCTGCCATTGGCCTAGCTAGACAGTCTCCTCCCCCTCAACGGTGTGACAAAATGGCGGCTTAAGCAACAGAATCGCCATGATAATAAAATTTACTTTGAGTACAAAATAAGAACCAAGAAAACAAGTGTGAAAGATAATAAAACAAATATGTAAATGGAAAAACTATTGACCAATGTATGCTTACAATTTTATGATAAAACTAAATTCGTAGTGTTGTACTGGTTGAAATGAATCTGGTCATTTAAACTATACTGGGAATTTTCCTTAATTACTCTTGTTATTTCTGAAGCCTCTAGAATATTCAAAGATCTGCCTTTGTTATTAAAATGCAGAAACTCAACATTCTCCTTAACTGTGAACTTGTGATTATTTGTTATCAAATGTTCTGCAAAGTTAGAATGGGGAATCGTAGTACAACACTACGAATTTAGTTTTATCATAAAATTGTAAGCATACATTAGTCAATAGTTTTTCCATTTACATATTTGTTTTATTATCTTTCACACTTGTTTTCTTGGTTCTTATTTTGTACTCAAAGTAAATTTTATTATCATGGCGATTCTGTTGCTTAAGCCGCCATTTTGTCACACCGTTGAGGGGGAGGAGACTGTCTAGCTAGGCCAATGGCAGGCGTTCATGCCCTCGACCAATAGCAGTACTCGCCTACTAGTATAAATTCTGCTACTCTTGTATTTAGTTTTAGTTTATCAGAGATTGACAATGGTGTAATAACCGAAACCGGTCTTTCTAATTATCAATAAATCAGTGGTTTTTTTGACAATTTCTTAGTCTTTTTTCATTCAACTACTAGTTTAACTGAGTTCAAAGGCATTAGACCCTACTTCACAAGTGAAAATATCATCAGCTTTTAATTCATATCATACATTATCTTCATTAACATTATCTCCTTTTGTATTATCCTTAAAATGCAACATTTCAGAAAACCGTATGTACAAGTCGAAACGAAATTCAAAAAGGAACATACCTGTCAAATTTCATGAAAATCTATCTCGCCGTATATGCGGAGCATATATATAAACATTGAAACATATATACATATAAAGAGAAATGCAAAACTGTCGACTTGAATCTTAAGGTGCGTACACGCCGCGAACATGAGCAATTCACTTTTAATCAGATGATGCCAAGCTTTTTATATCTGTATCTTACCAATTCTGTAAAAATACAGATAAAGCTGATTGAAAATGAATTGCTTATGTTCACGGCGCGTATATCTGTACGCACCTTTAGACCTCACTTCGCTCGGTCAACTAGGTATTCAGGGTTTTTATTTGATCAAGATAGTGGTCTATTCATGATTTCGTCTTTTCAAGCTAGTTGTTAGACCACACCAATTGGGATCGAATGTATTGAATAAGCCGAACATAACGACTCAACATTGAAGTGGTTCTAGAATTGCATCAAAAATGTATTGAATATGCACAGAAATGCATAGAGCATCACAATATTTCTTGCGGTCTGGCAATTTTCTTCCAATCTATTGAAACATTGAATCACCTTCCTATCTTGTACTTGTTTTCACACAATGTTTTCTATTGCAGATCATACGAGAATGATCTCCATCATCTAGATACAAGCTTCATCAAGTAAGTAGATTTTGAAATACTTATATTCTCTTGTTATTTTGTTATTTTTGGAGGGACGGATTCAAGAATCCAAAAGTTCAAAGAACCCCACACGTCAACCGAAGCTTATTGTGTTCCTCTATTCTCTTGATAGTTAATGTACAATTTTGTTTATAAAAAAAATTGTATTCTCATTTGAAGTATTCAGTTCAACTTTGTAGTACGCAGTTGAAATTTGAACTTGATCAACCAAGATTCAATGCAGCTGAATGAAGAATATTGAAAATGTTCCAATTCAACCGATTTGTGAGTTTTGAAATCAACTACTGTCATACTGTACATCATTCGATACAATTAATATCGTGATGTCAAAATGATTATGGTATTTGGAGTATTACTCATATGTGACTTTTACTGTTAAATTGAAATAACTCTTGATATCGTCAAAACACAAAGTTGAAGAATATAAAGAAAATAAAAATCTCAGTATCCTTTTTTTGAAATATTTTATCACAACATGTTTCGGACTTTTATGCCATTTTCAAGTGATATGAAGTAAATAAATAAATACTACTGGAAGAATCTTATACCAAAATTGAACCCAAAATTTAGAAGTAAATATATGAAGTAAATAAATAAATACTACTGGAAGAATCTTATACCAAAATTGAACCCAAAATTTACAGTCTTAGTTGATAAAACATATGAATACACTAACATATGATCAAAATAAGAATCTTCCAGTAGTATTTATTATTCACTTCATATCACTTGCAAATGGCATAAATGTCCGAAACATGTTGTGATAAAATATTTCAAAAAAAGGATACTGAGATTTTCTTTATATCCATATTACAAGTAGCCCTATACAGAGAAAAAAGTTGAAGTTTTTTATTGGTGCTTTTTTTAAATAGAACTATTTCAATATATATGAAGTTAGTTTCAATACGCCCATATCCAACAATCTATTAAAAATGCATTCACTTTCAAGTTTTATTTTTTGTGAAGCTTTTCTATATTTTGTTTTTGAAGAAAAAATAAATTCATCAATTACAATACATTCATTCATTCCATTAATACAATTATTAACCCTATCAATTCTCTCACTATATCACTAACAAACAACTCTATTACACTATTTACAAAATGTCATCATGTCACAAATTAAAATTCCACCTTCTTGTGATTTTAATTCCATTATTACAGAGCCAAAACGCTGGAATCATGTTTCGTATATTAAACAGGTCATTAATTACTAATGACTTAGTCTGGCTTTTGAATGGATACTATAATATTATTTTGTATTACAATCGGACAAAAGCACATCGATTAATGAAGCTCATTAACGGTTTTCGCTCTACATAATTAACACAACTGGTATCAACCTCAACTTCAAAGCTTGCTACATGCATTTGTTCATTATCCTTCATATAAAGGAGGTGATTGGATTTGGAGTTCATTTTTTGTATAAAAATCATTTTTCACCTCATTGTAATATATTGTTATTAGATCTGCCAAAAAATGACAATCTCACACATCAATAGTCGTCATCTACGAGAGAAGAAAATGAAAATTTAGAATTATTGTTTATATTCTTTGTGGTCATCATCATTATAATTAATAATTATTATTACTATTCAACATAAAAAACTAACAACCGAGAGTATAACAAGAAACTTGAAACATAAAGTGATATGTAGGGATATGGACTGTATTGGCTACGGCTTCGAGAAATACGACAGTATAAGAGGAAAAATGAAAACATGAGTGTTCTGTAAGGCGATGGATTGTATTGAATCCGGCTGAAAATGTCGTATCTAATCTATTAGATTACTCAAATTACTTAGATCACTTAGGATCGGTTGCCCAAAAGCCGGTTGAAGCCTTTTTTATAAGACGGCTTCTCTCATTGGTTCTCGTAGAATTAATCACGATTAAAATCTAACTGTCTTTTGTGCAACCAGAACTTTGATGAGCTGCACGTTAATGTTCGATGAATGCCTGCTTGAATCCTTCACTAAAGTATAGTCTGTTTGGATTTAAATCATCATTCGGTGATAAATGGAGATTTACAAATGGTAAATTGGTTATTTGTTTACTGAGTTCACAATCTGCCATTGGGCGAGACAAGACACGCCCACAATGGGCAGAGCATAACTCCAGCCAATTGACACAATTAAGCAAAAAAATCTATTGATGATAAGAAATAGTTTTAGTACAATACAACAATAACATGAATTAAATTCTAGATGTAAGTGACTCTGTTACTTATTTATAAGTATGGAGTTGGTCCTTTTATTATTTTAATCCCCCTCTCAATTGTTCTTGTTAGTTTAATGACTTGTTCTCCATGCTCAGCCAATGGTGACTGTCACCATGGTTCGCATTATTATTTGAGCAAGGTAACATTTTTTGATTGTATGGTATGAGATATTGTGGTATTCCTCCATAATTGGAAGAATAAGACGTTGATATTGTCAATATCACTTTTATGAATTGACTAGCCGTCAGGCTCGCTTCGCTCTCCATATCCATCTAGCCAGGTGGCTCCCCCGTCTAGCCTGGACCCCCGTAAGAAAATAAGATCAGCGGGCTCGCTTCGCTCGCCATATCAGGCGATATAATATTCCCAGTAATACCTCTGATTGAAGTAGCAGTGCCCAATCAAATTTTCCGCGATAAATGCATTTCAATCTTCAACTTGGTGCCAACAAAGTCAACTCAACTTAATGCCAACCTGACAAAATTATTAATTTAGTTACCAGTTAACAACTGTTTCGAAGAGGTAGGCTAGATTATAGTTCTATATTAACATATGGTATGGACATTTTTCAATTATAATTAAGAGATTGGAATAAGAAGAATATACATGCTAATAGACGAACTTTAAACCCTTAAAAACCACCCTTGGAGTTAAAATATTGACAAAAGATTTCCTTGTGCGCCTCTAAAGGGCCAACTGAACAAACCTAGCAAATTTGAACGTTTTTGGTCCGGTATATTTTTAGTTCTGCGAGTGAGTGAGTGAGTGAGTCAGTCAGTCAGTCAGTCAGTGAGTGAGTGCCATTTCGCTTTTATATATATAGATTTTCGAATGAATAAAATTGGTATTAACAATATCAACGTCTTATTCTTTCAAAGGTAATATTTCACCATGTTTTTGTCAGTTCAGACTCTTCCTAGCCCAGCTATCAATGTCAGGAACCAATAAGAACGATTCTAGTAACTGATTCAAGGCCCTCATGCCCCTTAAGAGCCCTATTCAGCTCATATAAATTTGGTTTGAACGAAAATAGATCAGCTGTTCGTTCAAGCCTGAAATGAAACAAAACTCAAATAAATTCGACTATATTTCCATGAAATCCAGGATTACAACGTTCCTGTCATTGGTACCGTAGCAATGAATAGCATAGCAGACATAGCATACTAGGCTAAGATCGTTTTCAAAAGAATCGTTTTCGAATACGGCACTTAATTACCATTCACATGACATCCCAAACTCTGATTTCGTATGAAGGACTTTTCAACATAGTTCTACAACGTTTTTCATTCACCCCTATAATGATTCTGGAGTAGCACATACGTTCAGATTGTCAAGCTGTTTTTTTTTAAACTGCTAAAAGTGGCATCTGATAAGAGAGAGTGGAATGTCCGATAAAAATGAGATGAAAGGTTGGAGGAAAATGGACGACTAATGGATAAAATGAATGGAAGAATGGCGGAGAGCAGATTAAATGGATGCAAACTCAAAAGCCGGAACACAGATTTCATCAAACGTTTTGTTCCAAACAGGCGACGCGGAAACAGTGAGCCACGAATTTTGCTTTTGAACCCAGAACGGAAGGTGAGAGAGAAAGTAAGATGGAGACGGGGGAAGAAAGAGAGAGAGATAGAAGAGAGGTGTCGAGAGTAAGGTGGGCGTGAGGAAGAAAGAGATGATGAGAGATTGAGTGGGATAAAAAGAGGGAGTAGTGGTGATCTCAACTGAGTATACCAGTTAAAAATAAGAATTTTATAGCGAGAGTGAGTGAGACAGGAATTATGGACGGGACGTGAGAGACAGAACAGAAGATAAAAAGAAGGAGGGGGTGTAAGAATGGAGGGAAGAAAAATGTCACAAATAAGAAATGCAATAGTAGGTGAGTGAAGTATAGAAGATTAATAGCATGAAGAGAGGAAAAGGAAGTAAGGGAGAGTGAGAGAAGACTGGCGAGACAGGAAGGAGAAAGAGAGCAGAATGAAAAACTAATGAAAAAGTGGAAGAGAGAGGTAGGCTAGTAGTGAGGATTGAATTTGGAAAAGGGGAAAGAAAAAAGGAAGAGAAAGAAGAATAGAGGTAAGAGAGAGAAGAGAAAGAGGGAGGTTTAATGAGACAACAGGGGAGAGAGAAAGAGAGGGGGTGAAAGAGAGATTGGAGAGAGGCTGGTGAAAGGAAAAAGAGGAAGAAATAGTGACTGAAGAGAGGAAGGACAATGAGAATAGAGGGAGAAAGGGAGATACAGAGAGAGAAGAGAGGAAATAGAGAGAGAGAGGGGTGAGAGAGAAGGATAGAGGTAAAATAAAAATAAGAAGAGAGTATGAAGAGAGGTAGGAGAAAGACTATATCATTCTTCTTCTCATTGTATCTTTCTCTCTTTCTTTATTCCCATTTTCCTCAGAGAGAAACATGAGAGAGATTGATTGATTGATTGACTGATTGATTAGCTGCCTTTATTAAAAACCTAGGAGGGCGAAGTTAGGGCGCAGCCGGCCCTCTCTTACACTTAACCCTCCAATACAATTCTAAGTAAAACTAAAACACTATACAACAAAGATTATAATATAAAATAAAACAATTTACAAAATAATAAAATTTTCAAATAGCGAATGAAAGAAAGAAAAAAAACAAAATTTCTTTCTAATTTGAATCAGTGAAAATAATACAATGAGAAAAGAGAAAACTGAAAAGTGAAAACGGAAGAAACGTCAGTTCAAAATCCATAGATCATTTCGATAGAAGAAAAAAGAAGAAAGAGAGGAATAAAAATTAAAGAAGGAAGAAAGGACACACACACACACACACACACACACACACACACTAACACACACGTTAAGATTTAGTGAACATTCCAGCCGAGTCCACCACCTCTGATCCACCGCAAGACAGCCGCACCGAACCGACGATGTCCCTCAACAAGCCTTAGCTCAGCAGGCAGAGAATTCCACAAACTACAGGCTGTCACAAGGAACGACTTGTTGTACATAACAGTCCTATGTGTTGGGACAGCCAGCAGATGGGATCCATGCCGCGTTCCTCCACGACCAAAGTCACCCAAGTAACGGTACTCTACTGCCAGATACTTAGGGGTTTTAGTTTTCAATATCTTATAGAGGAAGCACAAAGCATGATGTGATCTACTCTCACGCAGCTTCATAAGTTCAAGTCTGTTAAAGTATTCAGTTACATGGTCGTCACGTCTCAGGTTGAAGATAAAGCGAACACAGTAATTATGTGCACGCTGCATCCTCTGCAGAAGTTGAACTGTCATGTCAAGAGTCACAATGTCACAGTAGTTGAAGATCGGGAAGATCAGAGTCTTGACCAACATAACCTTCGTTGAAAAGGGAATGAAGTCAGAGATCCTCTTCAATGTCATAATCCCCCCAATGACCCTGTTACAAGTCTGAGTCACGTGGCTGGTCCAGTCAAGAGTCCTTGTCATTGTAAGTCCTAGATTTTTCACGTCAGAACTGTATTGCAATTGTATGTTATTCAATTTTATAAATGGTCCGTTAGTTATGTCAAGTGTGTTTAAAAGTCTTGAATAACCTATGACTATTGATTTTGATTTAGTTTTGTTAATTTTCAGTCCATTATTCTCAGTCTATCGTACCAAACGAGTCAAAACAGCATTGACTTCATCAACTGTGACGTCAAAGTCATTTTTCTTGCAGTGCCGGTATACTTGCAAGTCGTCGGCATACAGGTGATGTCTGGTCGTGAGTAGAGTGCTTGTCACGTCATTTATGTAGATGCTGAACAGCAGAGGACCCAATACCGAACCCTGAGGAACTCCTCTGTTCACTTCACGCCACCGTGAAGAGGCATTCCCGACTCTCACACACTGACACCGACCCTGAAGATAGGACCTCACCCATGCCACAGTGGAGTTGGAAAAACCTAAGTTTCTGAGTTTATAGAGTAAAGTGGGATGGAAAATGCTATCGAATGCCTTACTAAAATCTATTAGGACTGGAACTGTTAGCTCTCTACCATCCATAGCCCTACGAATGTCGTCAGTGACTCTCAGGAGTGCAGAGGTGGTGCTATGACCACTACGGAACCCCGATTGAAAGTCACCAATCAATCCAGAACCATGGATAAATGAGCTTAATTGGGAGTGAACGATAATTTCCAGAACCTTGGACAAAACGGACAATAAGCTTATAGGCCTGTAATCGGATGGAGAGAGAGGGTCAGGGATCTTGTTCAAGGGAATCACTATAGATAGCTTCCAGTCATTAGGAAAAACGGACGTTAAAAGTGAGGTATTGATCAAATGGGTGAGAAATGGGAGGATTAAAGGAAGGATAATTTTGATGAACTTAATCGGAATACCATCTGCACCAACAGCATTACTCTTCACTCGATGAACAGCCAAGAAGACCTCTTGCTCCGTGACATTGGAGAAGTAGAAGTCCTCATTGGGATGAAAATCAGGCAGAGAGTCAAAGTGAGCACGAGCTTGGTCCAAACCCACAGGGACGTCAGTGAAGAAGCCATTGAGATCATCCAGCGAGTGAGCTACAGTCGGTATCTGCCTCTCCTTGCCAGCCCCAATCTCCCTCAGAGCACGCCAAAGAGATGAAGTTGATGATCGCTTTGAGGAGATCAAGTTACGATAGAATGTAGCTTTCGCATTTCTAATTGTTTGCTTGCAAGAGTTCCTCAAACGCTTATAATGATTGAAATCATTGGGGCTTTTTGAAGCTCTTGCAATTTTGCACCAATAATCTCGATCCCTCATTAGCCGGCGTATCTCATCTGTGAGCCATGGAGCAGGATCTCTGGTTACTCTGCGATTTTTTAAAGGAACATGTTTTTCAAAAAGAGAAACTATATTGTGGTTAAGAATGTCCAACATAACATTAACATTGTTAGTTGGAATATCTGTAACCAGTCAAGGTTAATTGCATCATTGAACAAATTGTGGTAGTTTATATTCTTGTAATCTCTATAAGTGATTATTTTTGGTTAGAGATGAGAGAGTGGGGGAAGAAAAAATAGACAGTAAAGAAAAAGATCGAAAGAGGAGAAAAGCAAAAAATGAGCGAGTGGAAAAAAGGGATACAACATTAGAAACAACTGCATGCATGGTATGAAATTAATACGAAACTCTAAAACTTATCACTCCTCACCACCGTAAATTCAGACCTGGATAATTTACTCTTCAAATTCAGTGTCTAACACCACTCTCGAGTACATTAATCACGGTCAATTATCAATTATTGATTACAAGTGTTATCAGTGCTCTTCCATACGATGCGCATTAATTTGAAACTGATAGCGCATTTTGATTTGAAACCACGAATACCTAATCAATCTCATACAACGCATGTTTATCTTTCAGTGAACTCGTTTCATTCACAATCCATATCTGAATCCCCATCTCTGTTGTCTTGTTCATAATCTATCAGGAACATCACATCAATTATTTTGGACCGTTTCTGAGTTTCTGATTTGTTTGGACAAAATGAACTTTCCTGCTCAATTTCTATTGAATTCACAAATATCACTGACGTCTCTATTCATCTAGCATTTAGTTGAGCACTGAACAGTCCAATCAAAATGAATAACCAATGGTTTTAAAACAATACGTCTGAACAATTTGAATGCCCGGTTTCCAAGCTCGGGATTTAGGTAAGTTCTAGACTTTAAACAGCTGGAGTCAGAAAATTGGCTTTCCGAAACGGGGTGTAATCGCAGTAAATAAATAAATCCTTTATTTTCTCATTATAATTGGAAATATTTTTCCTTGACGAAATGAAACATTCCTAAATAATTCAAAATAGCTGAAACTTTACACTATTTCCTCTTTATTTCATTTTGTGTTCAATTTTCTAGTTTTTCAAAATTCAATTTAAACCTGACTACGACACGACCCGTTATGGAAAGTCAATTTCCTGACTCCAGCTGTTTAAAATCTAGAACTTAGCTAAATCCCGAACTTGGGAACCGGCCCTGAAGGTGCGTACAGATCTACGCGCCGCGAACACGAGCAAATTGACTTTTCATCAGCTGATTATATCTGTATTTTTACAGAAACGGTAAGATACAGATATAAAACGCTTGGCATCAGCTGATGAAAAGTGAATTACTCGTGTTCGCGGCGCGTAAATCTGTACGCACCTTGAGATGATTTTATTTAACAAGTTGTATATTGTACGATTTTTCCATAGTTTACAATAAAATCGTTGATAATCATGAGGTATTAATAAAACCCCCAGTTTATCAAGAGTGATTTCACAAAGCAAGCGGGGTCTGCGCTGTACTGGTTTAGCCAACATTTATCCCATTTCTAAACCACATTATCAATTCCAAATCCGTTTCTCATGTTTAAACATACATTATCAACTCACTATTATGCACCAGGGTTTCTATTCATAATTGACCAAAACAATAGAAATATGACATCGCAATTTGAATTGAAAATTTGCGCTGCACTATTAATGATTGGTTGGTTATCAGTGATAGCGTAGGATTTATCTGTTTACATTCAGAGAGCGGACACAATCTGGAGTTGATGTTGGTGGCGGTCGGACGCATTTTCATCGGGAAATCGGAGCCAATGAGTCGAATTTTCCGAATTTCCCTGAGTGCTGAGTGTTAGTGCCGCGTCGCTGATTTGCAACTGCCAAATAGCTGGATCAAGTTAATCCTTTTCGGGTCCATTATGATGCTTCATTTGTGTTCGCGAAGCTTTCTCTTTTCTGTTCTCTCACTTCCTCCTCATCATCCTTTTTCAGATCTCATTCTCTGGAAAATCAAGTTGAGGGTGTAGGAAAATAATTGGATGTGGAAAAGTTGTTGGTAGGGGTATTAGGAACAATCACTCCGCTATAGATAGTTCCTCTACGTTCATCACGTCGGTGTATAATCAGCTTCTTCTTCCTCCAAAACTTATTCTCTATTTTCGGGGAAATGGAGTTTGCCGGTGAGGGTGGGGGAAGACTATGCTCTGTGACTATGCTCTGTGACTATGCCCTCGCTCAGAGAAAGAGAGGAAGATGTGTATCTGCAACTCCTGTTCCCAACCTTTTCTGAAATTACTCTGGAGAATCCATTTCAAAGATGGTAAAGTACCTGTCATAAGGACTTAATAGCTTTGTAGATTATGATAATATTGCGAATGTTCTATCATTTCCCCCTTACACACAGATGGATAGTCTAGTAGGAGGATTCCGAAATATGTTATATATATTGCATTTTCTTATTGGTGTATTATGTTTTTTGGAAATAAACTGAATTGAATTTTCATCCATGCACAAGAGTATTATAATTTGCAAGTTTCGCCATTTTTATATATTTTTCTGATCGTTTGGCTGAAAAGCATATGTTTTTATTGTTTAAAATAGATAAAAATATTAATAAGAGAACAAAGATATTGTCAAATTTCACTAAAAATGTATTAAAAACTTTAAAACAGAACCATGGTTTCACGTAGTTAACCAACTCATCATCAGCTGTACTGAGGAATGCGTTGGTTAACTAAGTGAAACCATGGTTCTGTTTTAAAGTTTTTAATAAATTTTCAGTGAAATTTGACAATATCTTTCTTTTATTATTATGGAGAGATTTCACAACATCACCATCAATTCTACTAAGATAAAAATATGTTTAGAATCTCAGAAAATTTTCAAGAAACATTTCGAATACGAGGAAAAAGCTATTCAATTTATGGAAGGATCCAAGATCAAATTATAATTAATAAGGTTTTGATAAGATTGGAAGTGTCAATCTTACATTTGTAAGGTGATTCTCTACATAAAAACAACAAAAAAGCATGAGAACAATGATATAAGCATCAACTGTTACTCCGAAGTAAAAAACGGGGTAAATCTCAAGCACTTGATCAATTTTGATAACAATAAGGTTATTTCAGGTTATGTTATTCAACTCGCTATCAGATTGCTGTGATCCGTTTACAAAATTATTGAAGAAGTCAACTAAATGAGTTTCCGATTCAGAGCATGGTAATTCTTAATGAGAATCGTTCTTGAGGTGCCATTTTGGAAAGTAACTAAAGTCGACCAATCACAAGCAAGCTTAAAGTAGCAGCCACACCTCCTTTCACCTGATTGGTCCGAGCTTTGAATAGTGTTCATTCTGTGTTCTGACAATAGTTAGCAGCAACAGAAGCTGTTGGATAATGTATTTTCACACTTTTTCCCTAAGTATTTCACATGACATTCAATCAAATATTGTATTATTCTTAATTACTGTATGAGTCAAATAGATGTATTTTTCTTGATTGTTAATCAATTTCTGTAGATGTTTGTTATATTTTCATTATCTTTTATTTATTTGTATTCCATATTTATTTATTCTATATTCGTGAAAGGATATCAGATGAAACTTGCGGTTGTTATGAGTAGCTGCTAAAACAATACATTCACTATCCAATTGGTAGTACAACTTGTGGTTTATTATCATTCATTGATTGATTAGTCATCGGACCATGAATGGGACTGTTGCTGTTGAGTCTAGGTCGAGTTGGATCAACTAGAACTAGATGTCCAACACGAAGGTCCGACATCCGACTAGCCTTTGTTTTCCATTGACTTGAATTGAAGAGCAAGTCAGAGCGTCAGTCGAAGCGTGAGTTGTGAAACTAACAGTCCTCCCAGTAGTCCGAAACGTTGGACTATGTGTTGGATAGTTAAGGGCTGCTCAAGTCTTGTAACAGATAGACGAATTTTAGGCCAGGTTGTACAATAGTTATTACCCGTGATTAATTTCACAAGATCCAATCAGACAAGGCGCTTTTGAAAAGACGGCTTCTCTGATTTGTTCTCTTGGAATTGATCACGATTAAAACTCAACCGCCAGTTGTGCAACCGGCACTTAGAATAACACTGTTACAAACTGCTGTGGTAATACATTCCCACCCAATCCAATTCAACTGTTGAGGTGGAAAACACAGACAAATTGTATCAACAATGGAGGAGGATAAAGAAAGAAAAATAAAAGACAGGAGATGAAAGATAAGCAACAAGACAAAAGAAAGAACGAAAGAAGATGAAAGATGAGCGACAAGATAAGACGAGACGATAACAAGAAAAAGACAGAATGAAAATTAGAGAAAAAGCAATGTTTCCGGACGGGTAACCTACAGCGGCGTATTATATCACCCCTCACCCAGCCATCAACCCTGTCAACCCCCACCCACTTGTTACCATAGCAACCGCATCAACGTTCGATACAGCGACCTGTAAACTAAATAGATATACGCCCCATCTTCAAATACTGTATATATTTCTTCACAATGGTACAAGAAAGAATGATTCATAGCAATAAATACAATCAATGTATTTGTGACGTAGATACATTGAAATACATTTGTCACATAGATACCTGTCGGTACATTAGAAATAAATTTAATCAAGGTATTTGTTACATATTTCTCACATTCTTTGGATAGTTATTCAGTTTTGAACCGATTGTTGAGCAATATAACAAACTTCGAAACAAGTTGTTACACCTATACCTTGATACAAGTTGCAGAAGTGGTCCCGGCCTTAAAACAAGTTGCTAGTTGTCAGAACAATGTAGTAGGACAATCTAGATCCTTGAGGTGTCCTTAAGCGCACCTCTCCACTAGGAAATACTGGAATGAAGTGCATCTAACGGATGATTCTCATAGAACATAATCTCATGAACTCATGTCATTGTACGAAATATCAATGTGAGGACAATGTAGTTGGTGATGATGTTTGAAGCTGAAAATCAGGTGTTTTCCACAATACAAGGAGCATTGTTGTCAGGTGTACCTGGGAATCTATAAGAGATAGAGCGCTCTACCTGATCTGAGATTGTAGAGCACAAAAATACGCCCAGAGGGAATTTGAATTATACATATAAATGGTAACAATCGGAAGAAATTGTTGATCAGCACCTAAAATTCATCAAACTTTATTTTTTCTTCAAATTTCATTCATTCTTGAAATATCAAAACTTAGTACTCATTGGAGATAGAGAGTTCCGAATGATCTCACTTTATTCAACATTTTATGATCTAAAAAAAAGGGAGCATATTTTCCTGTCCGTTTACGAGATTTGTCAGGAATAGCAGAAAACTGGAAAATGTGCCGAAAATACGAGGTTTTTGGGCTAACCTGTATCTAGCACAAGGAAATTTTGCATGAAGAAATTGGTTCTGGACTTCTCTTATGTACCCAAATAATGTACTAGTAGTTCTGTGAACATTAGACTTCGCGCTCAGTAAGTTACATTGACCTATTGTTATGTTTTCTCAAAAATTAAAAAATAATTTATCAATTTAAAATGTCTAGAGAAAATCCTGAATAAACATAAAGCAGTTTGTCCTATCGTTCCGTGACGTGTCGTCCCGGAATGTGAGTGTGAGCGCTGTTATCAGGTCTGGCTGCAACTGTCTACAACGTTGATGGAAAGATACATTTTCAAGATGTTCGATTTCTTTGAACGGGTAGTATTATAGTCAACTGTTTACCAACGTTGATGGAAAGATATATTTTCAAGATGTTCGATGTTTTTGAACGGGTAGTATTATAGTCCACTAAACAGCTGATCTATGATGAATAGTTCTATAGTCTGATTTTTAATTTTTTACTCTGATATTGGCGTATAAAGGAGGCTCCTATTTCCTTTTATATCATCCTTGAAATCAAAATTTTCAAAAACCTTGCATATACGTCGACGCGCAATTTAAAAAGGAACATACCTGTCAAATTTAATGAAATCTGTTACCGCGTTTCGCCGTAAATGCGCAACATATAAACATTGAGAGAAATGCCAAACCGTCGACTTGAATCTTAGACCTCACTTCGCTTGGTCACTTAAAAAATCAGAACTACAATATAAATTGCAAGCACATCTCCTTTTTTATGTCTATATTGACTGGACTAACAGTTTATCAATCTACGTTTGAACTTAGATGATCGCATACGGTAATACTGTTTTCAAACTTTCACACTACCCAACTTGGTGAGTGCAGGGGATATCAACCCATAAGGTTTGAGATTCCTCCACGCGTCTCAGTGTTGTTTACAAACCTGTTGAATGCCCGGCTAACCCACCCTTGAGCCTCCCCTCAACATTTCAGGGCACGTGACTACATCCCCTATTAGCCCCCTCCCTTGAGTAACAGAGTGTCCGTGAGTGAGAGTGTGTAGACCCCGTACTCTCCATCGCCATATCAACAGTGAAGCTGTTGACTACACGTACAACTCTCACGGCAAATAGGAGATGTGTTGCTCTCCAAGTCGAGATCAGAGTGCTGTGGAAAATGAACTTGGAATGGAGTGAAGATTGTGGTGTATTTTTATCTTCTGCTGGAATAAGCAACCTGTTACTGAAGGTACTTGTGGTTGTAGGTTAAATTTAATGTCAGTAATGAATATTTATCCAATTATATAAAAACAATGTAAAACTTGTAGTACCTTTTTATTTAGAACATTTTGAATAAAATAAACGAAACAATATGAAACTTGTAGTACCTTTTTTATTTAAAACATTTTGAATAAAAACGGTACGACATGTTTTATATTATGTGTTATATTCATAACAATATGAAACTTGTAGTACCTTTTTTATTTAAAACATTTTGAATAAAAACGGTACATGTTTTTATTCAAAATGTTTTAAATAAAAAAGGTACTACAAGTTTCATATTGTTTCGTTTATTTTATTCAAAATGAATCGGACTTGACAAGTCAAGTGATTTCATATTTATTGATTTACTGAGCAATGATAAGGCTAGTTTCACACTCATTCGGTTCGTTTCGTTTTCGATTCGTTTTCGGCAAATTCCGATAAGTGTGAAACGGTAATTCGGTTTGAATTCGGTACCGAATAGAAACCGCATAGAGCCGAACGCCCACTTGACTCTAATAAATTCCATCAGGTTTCAATTCGTTGCTAGCGAGAGGGTACTTCACACACTTTCGGTTCGGTTCGGTTCGTTTCGTTTTCGGCAAATTCCGATAAGTGTGAAACGATGATTCGGATTGAATTCGGTACCGAATAGCAACCGCATAGCACCGAACGCCTCCTCGACACGAATAGGTTTCATTATATTGGAATTCGTTGCTAGGGAAAAAACAAATTCTTTTACACACGCTTGCCTTTTTTGTTTTTATTTTAACCTGATATCGTGATTATCTGTTTCAAAATTTTCCAAGTCAAAATCATATGGTCGAAGACCATATAAGTCGAAGAGTCTTGTGAGAAATGAAATAAAGTTGCAAAAAATACTTTGATTCTAAAATTTTCACATAAATACGAGTAGCTCTTAACAAGAAAGAGAATATTCAAGTGATCACGTTGATTCAAATACAGTTGGAATTGTGTTGAACTCAGTTACTTTCAAAAATAATCTGCTCCTTCAAGCGGCAACATGAAACAACATTATAATAACCAAGTTGTGGAATGTTTTTCTAAATTGTGGATCGATTCTCTCCTTTAACGTATTCCATCTTCTCAATAGCCTTTGCAATGAATTTGAAAGGTCAATATTGTGTTGATAATCCTGGAATTATTTCTACAATTTGATACCAGCATTGGTGAAATTTCATTAATAGTGATAAATCATATTATTCAACTTATTCTCTCACGATTGACAAAAGGATTGGAAGGAAAATCCATCCAATTGGTTAGAAAAATGCTGAACAATCAATAAAAGTCTGGAAAATCAATTGAATACAAAAAACGGAAAAGGTGTGATAATACTGTAGATCTTGGTTTGATGAGCAAGTTGTTCGTTTTTGATCCTCCATCTTGTGTGGCGGCCATCTTGTGTCAATTGATAACCAGCCAATCATGAAGAAGCATTTACACCAATGGAGAGTTGGCAACTCCCACTCTGCACTCTACGGAAATAGAAGTTAGAATGTATTATTATCATATTATAATGTTCAAAAATGTAGAAACTCGCACACACTCATCGATTCTTGTAAGTACAGTATTTTGCAGCTCTTATAAATTCTATTAGATTGAACGGAACTTGACATACATCATCTGTTTGAAATCATCTGTTTCGTCTGATAGAATTTATAAGGACGGCAAAAGATTGTACGAAAAAAACGATGTGTGAGTGTGTGCAGGGCTTTACACTTGACATCTGTATGAAGAATTGAAGTCAAATATTCGACATGTTCACTCCTAAAAACAATTGTTTGAGATTCAAGGTTTCTGAAGAATTCAATTCTACTAAATGATCATACATTTTTTAACGAACTTTGATGCAGCTCTCTCATCGATTGAGGAATGATCATAGTACATAATGACTTGAATAAGCTGTACTCATAGCAAACAATAATTTAGATTCAAATTCCCTTAATTAATTTGACTGCTTCAACAAGTAGAACGCATCAATAGCCAAATAGCTTGCATCACATCCAATTCATGAGCGTACCCGGTATAGGGTGACAATAGTCAGTCAAACGGAATACTCGAACTGAGATGCCTGAACCATGAAACCACGGACTCATGATTCACGATTCATCATTCATCAAAGTGAACGCGTGCAACACGAGGCGAGAAAGTGCTGTGACTGCAACTAATTGGTGTCGACGTATGTGATGTCAACGTTCAGATATGCGAGGTTGGTGAACTGAGGACCAACATCCGTATTATTAGAGATAGAGGAGGATGGAGATAGGAGGTTTAGTGTGTGGAAAGAGGATAGTGTTCGAGAAAGAGAAGGCTGCTATAGTGAGGTCCTCGTTGAAATGGTAGTGGAGAAAGATAGAAGAACAGCGTTGCCGATTCCTTATCATTGCCTTTTATTTATCTATTTATTCTATTGACAATCACAAATCATAAATATAAAATACTAGCCGTCAGGCTCGCTTCGCTCGCCATATCCGTCTAGCCAGGGGGCTCCGCCCCCTGGACCCCCGACTGGATAGTCCAAGAATGAGATCAGGAGGCTCGCTTCGCTCGCCTGCATTTTTCATTCGAGCATTTTTATCATGATTATGTTAGGACAATCCAGTCGGGGGTCCAGACTAAACGTCTGGCTAAACGGATATGGCGAGCGAAGCGAGCCTGACGGCTAGTAATATAATATTCCCAGGATTGAAGTAGCAGTGCCCAATCAATTTTTCCGCGATAAATGCATTCAAATCTTCAACTTGGTGCCAACCTAACAAAGTCAACTCAACTTAATGCCAACCAGACAAAATTATCAATTTAGTTACCAGTAAACAACTGTTTCGAAGAGGTACTCTATCTAGATTATAGTTCTATAGTAACATATGATATGGAAATTCCAATTATAATTATTAAGAGATTGGGAGAAGAAGAATATACATGCTAAAAGATGAACTTTAAACCCTTAAAAGCAACCCTTAGAGTTAAAATATTGCCAAAAGATTTCTTAGTGCGCCTCTAAAGGGCCAACTGAACATACCTACCAAATTTGAACGTTTTTGGTCCAATAGATTTTCAGTTATGCGAGTGAGTGAGTGAGTAAGTAAGTCAGTCAGTCAGCCAGCCAGTGAGTGAGTGCCATTTCGCATTTATATAATAGATGATTGGGAGAAAACAACAGGCATAACCCAAAACTGTCTTCTCCCAAATTTTTACAAATAAAAGTTTCAAAAAAGAATGATGTTAAGATTTCACTTTTCACTTAAATAAGTACAATTCCCACTTCAAAACTAATGACTAAACTAAAAATTTGTAATTTTGATTTTTAAAAACTGATTAAAAACAAAAATACTCCACTCTACAAAAATTGGAAATTTTTGATTAATATTTTGCAAAATTTTGAGCTTATAAATTTTATAGAATATAGCTGATACTGGCATATCTGATAAAATACCAACAACTGTCTATTCTTGATACAAATGATCAATTACAATATTTTTCCGCCAAGTAAATATATTTCATGATTTTATTTATTTAATTATTTTATTCAATTTACAATGATACTGATGTAATAACATTGTTTGATAAAATGATACGGTAGTCCTCGTGCTATTTTTCTACCAAATTTATAGGTGATAAAGTCCAAGATGAGGCTAGAATTTCACGTGTACAATTTTTATAAAATAGTCTTAAATAAACATAAAAACATGATGATTTAATAATGAATTTTGATACTTGAGATTGGATATTCTGTTGATTAATTGTATTACTACATTGCTGAAAAACGATGTGGCAACTTTGCTTAGATAGAAAAGGATGCCTTGTCGAGTGATGGACAAGGTTAGCAAAACTAAAGTAATACTGGACCTCGATCAGTGGAAATGATAGGAGAACATTGTTAACTAACTAATTTGTTTCTACAGTTTTCCAAAGTTAATAATATAATAATATCTATCATTGCCTTCATATTTCAACACAGGAATAACACAAGGAGTACAATGTTGAATAGAACTTCAGGATTCCACATTTAATTGTAAATTCAACCTTACTAATAGCTGTGATTCTAGTCAACCTGGTATATCTGATATAATATTAATTATTGTTAATTCATGTTGATGATGGTCAATTCATTATATTTATTTATTATATGGTATTTACGATATTATAATTATTCATCAATAAAATATATTTTTCATGACTCAACGTTTAATGTTTATAATTGAGATTGAATATTCTGGTGATTTATAGGTGACCGAGCGAAGTGAGGTCTAAGATTCAAGTCGACGGTTTGGCATTTCTCTTAATGTTTGAATGTTTGAATGTTTATATGTTTTTATGTTGCGCATTTACGGCGAAACGCGGTAATAGATTTTCATGAAATATGACAGGTATGTTCCTTTTTCAATTGCGAGTCGAAGTATATACAAGGTTTTTGGAAATTTTGCATTTCAAGGATAATATAAGAGGAAAAAGGAGCCTCCTTCATACGCCAATATTACCGTAAAAATTAGACTATAGAATTATTCAATTATTCACCTGTCTAGTGGACTATAATACTACCCGTTCAAAAACATCGAACATCTTGAAAACTGTATCTTTCCATCAACGCTGTAGACAGTTGCAGCAAGACCTGATAACAGCGCTCACACTCACATTCCGGGACGACACGTCACGGTACGATATAGGACAGAAATATCTATGTTTATTTAGGATTTTTTCTAGACATTTTTAATTGATCAATTATATATTAATTTTTGAGAAAACATAACAACAGGTCAATGTAACTCACTGAGTGCGAGGTCTACTGTACACAGAACTACTAGTATTCTCCATAGCCTACAAATGATTAGGCAACGGTAATAAGTGGGGAAAGATTGAGTTACCTGCTTGTCCAATCACAGATAAAGATAGCAAATTCATGTTAAGGTGAACGCACACACAGGAGTAGCATACAGAAGTATGCAGAAAGACGTATGCAGAGAGACGTTTGCAGACAACAGACGGAGAAAATATCAAACATGGATCTTTTTGTAGAGGAGTCAGTGTGTGCTGCATGGGTGACGATGTGGCGCTATTTTGAGGTGGGTGTCATACATTGGTGGGAGGAGGTGGAGGTGACAATGACGTCACACGTCACGTGTTACAATCCAGGTGTGACTCATTCGGCCTCTGATGATGATCAATCAATCACCAACATCATCATCGATATCCATCATCAATGGAAAATGTTTCAATTCAATTCTTCATTTTCCAGAATAGACTTGTTGAAGGTACATTATATCTAAAGGTTATGTTTTTTATTCGTCAGAAAATAAGTTGCGTACAGAATTATGCGCTGATAACTCGTCAATTTCACTTTTTATCAGCTGATGCTTACTGTTTATCTGTATCTTACTGTTTCTGAAGTGATAAACATAACCTACCTTTGGACAATTTCTATCTAAATTTGGGAAAGGAAAAGTTTTGGGCTATAATCCTGTTGTTCCTTCCCCTATCATTCATGGGTTGACAATGATAGTGTATCTATCAATGTATAAAATAAATAAATACAGATATAATGATCATAACATCAGCTGATGAACAGTGAAATTCGCGTGTTTGTGGCGTATAAGTCTGCAATCTGTATGCACCTATATACAGCTTGGAGAGAAATAGAAGGAATCAATTCATTGGATAAAGTAGTTGAATATCATAATGTAGTCCACGGTAGCCTACGTCTGAAAAGTAAATAGAAATTTTGAAAAATGGACAGTTTGATAATAATATTTGCTTTAATGTAATATCATTCCCCATTTATTCTTACGTCTCATCCATAGAATACGCTGATGAACTCATACTATTTTGTACGTAGTACAGAATATGTATCATTTTGAACTTCCTAATATACAGTATTATATGTATATCCTATGTATATCCTACTAAAAATATAACCATGGGATGGTTAATGATCTGGCAGTTTCACAGTCTCTGTATATACACTACCGTCCAACTCTTCACATTTCAAATATCATAATCTATTTCCATATTATTCATGACTGTTGCTTTTTATGCAAACAGCCCACGTCTAGCTTGTTCTTCAAATAGAATAATAATTCAGGCCGCCTTTCGAGCGAACTCCTCCCTGATCAGTAAAGAAAACAATGAATGGACCGAGGAATCTGTTCAAAATTGATATTGATTCAGTAAGGTCTCTTCATTTCAATTTCCATATCGGCGAGTTTCGTTTAATTGAATTCAACAGTAACTCTGCCGATGGGAGATAGATATAGAATATATATTTTGAGAGAGGAAGAGAGGGCGATAAATACAAAAAGCTATAGAATGAGAGAGAGAGAGAGAGAGAGAGAGAGAGAGAGAGGGAGAAAGAGTGACCTCCCACACTGGACAAAGAACGAGAAATATACAGAGAAAGCAGAAAATTGGAAAATTGATTTTATATGTATTGGAAGTTGAGCTTCCTACCAACTTCAAACTGATCAAATAAAATTTCGTTGTCAGTTTGACCATTTTCAGTGTTCTCTTTCTTCACATTCCACTGACTTTTCCCTTTTTTTACATCAGTTCTCCTTAATCTGCAGTCTCTCTCAGTCTCTCTTCACCATCACTTTTCCTCTATATTCTACTTTGTGCACAGATTCTATTCTTATTCTTCTACTAATTGCAATGTAACTCTAGTAAGTTTTACGCTATAAAATCAGCGAGAATAACGGCTATATAGTTGCCACGTTCATTTTTTCACCGCCTTCTATAGTGGATAGTTGTGATTCAAGTTATACCGGATTTGATTCAGTTTCAAAAATAAAGAATCCGATTCATATATTATGTAACACTACGCAGTGGGAATAACTCAGTATTTATAACTACTACAGCACTAAATAGAAACTGATTCATTTATGAAGCACTATGCAGTGAAGGGTGACTAAACTTTCTACTGGAGATATTTTTTAAAGCTCTTCGATTTCCAAATCATCAAACAATCGAAAAGAGAAAGTTTTCTCAGGAAAACACTTTTTACCCGATCATTTCTTTTTGAGATATGAGCGCCTAAATTTAAATATTTGGGACAGGACATTCCAAATTAGGTAAGAGATAAATCCATGAGATTTAGGTTACATTTTTTATGGCATTGTTTTTTGTATAACAAAATGTTTTTCTTTGAAAATCAATTTTTAGAAAGTTATTCAATTTACCAAAAATAATTAACTAAAAGTTTTTTTTTTTTGGTCATTTTTGGTAAATTGAATATATTAAAATATCAATTTTTGTGAAAGTTATTCAATTTACCAAAAATAACTCAAATAAAAATTATTTTTGGTAAATTGAATAACTTTCACAAAAATTGATATGTTCAGAAAGTTTTTGTTTTATTCCATCAATAATAGAAGAATTTATCCTCTGAATCTCATGAATTTATCTCTTACCAAATTCGAAATGTTCTATACCAAAAATTTAAACTTATGCGCTCATATCTCAAAAAGTAATGATCGGAAAGAACTCATCTATTTCCTTAACCATGAGGAACTGCAAGTTATAATCCTTTTGTGAACTATTATTAACTACACTACAGTCTGATATCTTTATTTGAATATCAGTTATTGGAACTAGTACTCACTGCAGAGCGCTTTCGCAACACTCAGTGTTAAAAATGGATTCTAAAAATCCTTAAGCGCTCCACACGTGAGTACTAGTTTTAATAACTAATATTCAAAGATATTAGACTAGTGTCGTTAAAATAGTTCACAAAATTATTACTTGCAGTTCGTCATGGATAATGAAATAGATGAGTTCTTTCCGATCATTACTTTTTACTTTCCTTGCCCTATTACCATAGGAAAGTAAGGAAAGTATTGCTTTCCGAAAAAAATTAAGGTACCCCAATTTCTAAATTTCTATACGTTTCAAGGTCCCCTGAGTCCAAAAAAGGTGTTTTTGGGTAGTGGTCTGTATTTGTGTGTGTGTGTGTGTGTGTGGTGTGTGTGTGTGTGTGTGTGGTGTGTGTGTGTGTGTGTGTGTGTGTGTGTGGTGTGTGTGTGTGTGTGTGGTGTGTGTGTGTGTGTGTGTGTGTGTGTGTATGAGTGTATGTGCGTCTGTGTACACGATATCTCATCTCCCAATTATTAACGGAATGACTTGAGATTTGGAACTTGAGGTCCTTAGAATATAAGGATCCGACACGAACAATTTCGATCAAATGCAATTCAAGATGGCGGCTTAAATGGCAAAAATAATGTCAAAAACAGGGGTTTTCGCGATTTTCTCGAAAACGGCTCCAATGATTTTGATCAAATTCATACGTAAAATAGTCATTGATTAGCTCTATCAACTGCCACAAGTCCCATATCTGTAAAAATTTCAGGATTTCAGGAGCTCCGCCCTATCTATGCAAAGTTTGATTTTAGATTCCAAATTACCGGGCTTCAGATACAATCTGAACAAAAAAATTCAAGTGGAAAAGATTGAGCATAAAAATCTCTACAAATAACGTCCAGTAACATTTTCACCTAAAATTGAAAATAAGCTCGAAGTTCGAGAAAATAAGATTATACAATTTGCAAACTGTTGGCAAGTGTTGATTCTATTAAATCATTCACTATGAAGAGTTATGCGATAACTAAAAGTGAAATTCATTGTTCAAATTGCATACACTATTGAATAGTTTGTTTTTTCTTATTTTTTAAATTTAATCAATTAAAAATCACTGAAAATCACTTGAGATGGATATCTCTTTGCTTTACAACTTAGTCAATAAGGTGTGAAATTCATTCACTAGTCTTCATAGAGATAGCAGACTTCATGTGTCTGCAGCGCTATTGTACTGTCACCAGCTGGCCCAAATCTTTGAATAGTAGACTTGAGATGCGCGGGAACACTAGCGTCAGGTGATCAATTTTCATAACGGCAAGGAAAGTTGTGTGAGTGCGCCACACCAGATATTTGAGATATGAGCGCATAAGTTCAAATTTTTGGTACAGAACATTTATTTCGAATTCGGTAAAAGATAAATTCATGAGATTCAGAGGATAAATTCTTCATGGTATTGTTGATAGAATAAAAAAAAAATTCTGAACATATCAATTTTTGTGAAAGTTATTCAATTTACCAAAAATAACTTTTAGTTGAGCTATTTTTGATGAATTGAAAACTTTCACAAAAATTGATATTTTAATATATTGATTTATTCGATTTACCAAAAATGACCAGAAAAAACTTTTAGTTAATTTGATATTTTCTTTTTTTTTTTGTTATACAAAGAACAATACCATAAAAAATTTAACCTTAGTCTCATGGATTTATCTCTTATCGAATTTTAAATGACCTGTCCCAAAAATTTAAACTTTACGCGCTCATATCTCAAAAAGTAATGATTGAGAAAAAAGTCTTCCTGAGATAACTTATTCATTTTGATAGATTTACGATATACTAGTCGAAAAACGTAGAAAAATATCACCAGTAGAAAGTTTAGTTTCAGCATTTGCACAGCCTTAGTACATTCTCATCATTGGGATCGAATTTTGTTGGCAGTTCATGATATTTCTGCACAGCTTTCATACAATTTGGCTACAGTGCGTAATTGGTAAAGGACAGAGCTATCTGCTCGTCTATTGACAGAGAAGGATAGCAAACCAATGACAATCAATAATTGGCTACAGTGCGTAATTGGTAAAGGACAGAGCTATCTGCTCGACTATTGACAGAGAAGGATAGCAAACCAATGACAATCAATAATGTTCACTTTATAACTAGAATCACACTGCTCTGCCTTTCATAGTAGCTGGAATTCAAGTTCTCCCGGTATATTAGTTTTTATTTGAAATGTTATCAATGATGACCAATTCCTTCTCAAAAATTATCAAAAGAAAACATATCGCAACATGATTTATTTAACATTTTCATCATTGACAATGATTGTGTTGGCAGTTCATGATATTTCTGCACATCTTTACTTTTCTTTACTTTTCTTGTTCGTCACAATTACTGAACTGCATTAAGGAAGCAATGATCCCGCAGTATAATTATGTCAACGATACACGTCAAAGTTCAATCTAATATCTACCATCCCTCCAATTTCAACACAACAGATCCCACATAACATACATCAATCAAACACTATTCAACAAGGAAGTCTGCTAACCTGTACGGACACAATACAATAAGGAATTCCCTGAGTGTTTTTTGAACTCCTTCAAGCCATCAATTTCTCTTATGTGAGATGGGATTGAATTGAATATTTTCATTCCCATATAAAACGGGCCACTCTCCAGCAGGCTTAGTCTGTGATGTGGGTAAAAAAACATCTAAATCGTGTATTATGGGGATGACTCACCTGGTTCTCCTCATTCCTTCGTCTATTTTTTAAAACGAAGATTGCTAAATTTAATATATAAATAGCAGGAGCCGTCAGCAATCTCTTTTCTTTAAAATAAGGTCTGCGAGAGCGCATTGTATTATTCTTATGAATTATCCTAATGGCTTTCTCCCGGTATATTAGTTTTTATTTGAAATGTTATCAATGATGACCAATTCCTTCTCAAAAAATTATCAAAAGAAAACATATCGCAACATGATTTATTTAACATTTCTTTTCATTGACAATGATTGTGTTGGCAGTTATGCATGATATTTCTGCACAGTTTTCAAACAATTTGGCAACAGTGCGTAGTTGGTGAAGGATAGAGCTATCTGTTCGTCTATTGACAGAGAAGGATGGCAAACCAATGACAATCAATAATGTTCACTTTATAACAAGAATCTCACCAAAGACCTACAGAGTCTGTTCCATCTCGATTTGTTTTAGAAAGTTAGAGTTTGCCGCTATTGAATGCGGTTCGTTCAATTCGGGAGTCTGTTGACTTTGACTTACTTTGACGACGATTCTGCCCACTTTGAACTGTCGGTATTGGTTGGATGGGCAGCATTGATGTTATTTCTATGAGGAATCCTGTTGGAATAAAGTGAATTCCACTGTTTGATACCCGTTCCGATGATATTCCTTGGCCGATTCCCACTGAGACTAACTGTTCCTCGTATCTATTACGTTCAATGTTATTCTTAGCAAACTCTTGCCATATTGCTCTCGCAACTGAACGCCAGGGAGTAGAAGGAGAGGGAGTATTGAGGGAGAGGGAATGATGAAAAATAGCAGTACAGTAAGGAATGAGAAAATAGGAGTGGAGATGAGAACGGTAACAAAGAGGAACAGAAAGAAAGGGGAAGAACGGAAGAGAGGAGTGGAAAAGAAGGTGGACAAGGATGTATCAAGAGGAAGGAAATTTATGACACAGAAGAGCGTAGAAGAGATTGCATAGAGATAGAGGATTGGAGGAGAAGATGATGGAGCAGGAGGAAATGAATAAGGAGAAGGAGATACTGGAGAGTGGGTGAGAATGTGGCAAGAGAAATAAAAAACTATGACACAAAAGAACGTAGAAGAGATGATAGCATAGAGACTAAGGATCAGTGGAGAAGATGATGAAGCAGAAAGAGATGAATATGAAGAAGAAGAAGAAGGAAAAGAAGAAGAAGAAGAAGAAGAAGAAGAAGAAGAAGAAGAAGAAGAAGAAGAAGAAGAAGAAGAAGAAGAAGAAGAAGAAGAAGAAGACGAAGAAGGAGAAGAAGAAGAAGGAGAAGAAGAAGAAGAAGAAGAAGATGATGATGATGATGATGAAGGAGAGACAGAAGTGAAGGAGAAAGGTCAACTACCAACGTTTACAAAATATTGAATTTGTTGAACCGGACAGCCGTTTTACAATAACTCACTCTCATATCCTCCTCCAACTCATTCCTTCATTTCTAATTTTATTCATCTAACCTTCATTTTCTCTCCCTCATCTATTTCATACTCTTTCTCTATTCCCTCTTAAATCTGAATTCAAGGGATTGAATAGTTGACTATATTATTATCATAATTTCATCTATATGCTTACTAAAATGCTTATCGACGTATCAATGAAAACAAATATAACACCAGTCACACACAATATAATATACAACACCAGAATAATTCACTGAAATAGGAAAAGCTGTACCAGAATATTTTGTACCATGCATTCCCAATAGTCTACCGACACCTCTACAACATCTAGACACTTACAGACAAGTAAAAATAGAATTGAAAAATTACTACTCCACAATTCAATAGATAAAAATATCATTCTTACATTAGTACCACGAAATAAACGCATCTACAAATTTGTATTTCCTGAAACATTTTCATCTATGAATTCAAATCTTGCAAAAATATCTCTGAGTATGTACAATGCCCCAATATAAGCTAAAATTAGCTTCATGGGGTAGCCACAAAATTATAATAAGAATCTTAATAGATTCTCACTTCATGTATGATACATAAGTTTATATATCTATAATGATTAATTCAATTTGTAAAACCTATCATTCATGTAATGTGAGAAAAATTTGATTGAAATTTAAATTACGGTAACTAATATAAAAAATAGGTAATAAAAGTCGAAATTCATCAACAAAAAAAAAGTCATTGACCGAGATTCGAACCTAGATCATATTTGTTATTCTCTGAGGTTTGAGTTCTGATGTATTACGCCTTTACGCTCTCGGCCATTGCGTACTTTTCAAAATAGGTGCCTGACTGATAACACTTAGCATACACATAGGCCTAATACTGTACACTGTAAACTGGACTTCTAAAAAAGTTTACTTCACTCCTAAAAAGCGTACAACATACTTTGGCTCATGACTTATATTATTAAAATTAATATCATTATCTTTCTCACAATAAAATTTTCACTCTGAACTACCTAAGTCAGGTATCGTATGTAGGCTACTATAATAATATAGTGAAAGTTATAGCGGCAAATTTGAAGCCGGTTTGCCGGCATTTTCACAACAAAATATTGCTCTGAAAATAGTTAAATCATTGATAAAACATTTAAAGATTCAATCTTGAATGGGCCTAATGTTTTCTCTATATGGTTTAATATTGAAAAAAATTATTTAAAAGTTTTAATAATGAATTACGAAAAAATTACTAGGATTTTTTCAGTCAAGGCTGAGTTTCACCAGTAGGCTTACCTTAAACTTCAGATCTCTGCTGTATTTTCTTATTATTATTGTTGATTGTATTGCATTAAGAAGTGGAATTCGATAATAAAAAAGAAACAATTATTACTCTACCTCACTTTTAAATATTGATACAACTATTATACTTTGATTTCAAAATCGATTCTTCACTTTTAAATACCGTACTTGCGATACGTACCTTTCTGACAATGGACAATGCAGCCAACATTATATTGTTGATGCTATGGAGATATAATCGTATTCTATTGTTTGATATCAAAAACACAATAATAAATATTAAATTATGAAACAGTAATTTATAAAATATATTATAGACATGATACCGCGATTCACGATACATAATTATATAGATTATTACAGTCGTTATGAGATTATCTCTATGATTTTTGTGAGATCGGACACGATCAGCTGTTATTCAAGGTCATTTTACAGCCCTAGGGCCGTAAAGTTTTACCGGCCTGGTCGGAAAACAATCACTTTCGGCCTCCATATGACGCACGTAAACCAGTTCATTACATCCAAGTGTGGCGAAAAGAAAATTTACTGCGCATGCGCGGATGGTTAGCGAGCGAAAAAGTACATTCTCCTCAGAAATAAGCTGTTTTACGAGGAGAATTGAGTATGCAAATTCTTTTTTTACGCGCAGTTGTAGAAAAAAATATATATTACTATATTTTTCATCTACTATGGTGAGGTCCAAGTTATGATGGCAGTATTTGGTGTTACTATCCTTGTCTATCATCCACCAAAGCAGATAGCGCTTTCCTTTTCTAGCTCCCTGACGTTGCCAGATCGTTTTTAGCAATATAGAAACATGATTTATTAATCAAAAGACAATCTTAATTTTGTAAATTTATCATTGAATATCAAAAAAATATATTCTTTCGACGAATAAAATACAATTTATAATTTACAACAAGAATGAACAGTAAGGCTGGTCACAAACCAATTAGTCAAGACAAGACTAGTCACTTTTAGTCACAATATTTCACATAGTTGCTTATGGAGTCATGTTTAATTGTAATAACTAATCAGTGTGTGTTGCGTCATAAGCAGCAATGTGAAGTATTGTGACTAAACGTGACTAGTCTTGTCTTGACTAATCGGTGTGTGACCAGCCTTAATATTACATCAGACATACACTTATCTATCTTTGTCCATTTCTATTATAACGTAGACCTTACTATGAATTATAGCATTCATATTCAATTCAATAGAGGAAATACAGTTTTTTTTTCAAAACACTGAACAACACAATGAGTATGATCCCAAATTCAATATCCACCACTGTTCTGTATCCAATTCAGAAATTAAAACCCCCATTTTACGATTCCTCATTCTTCCAAAAATTAATCTCTAAAGAAAAATCTCCGAGCCTTTAACTTATATCTCTCATAAGTTTTCCTCTCTCAAAGCATCACTTTAAGTGAAAAAGGGAGAACAGCTTGCAGCTTATCTCCGTGTGACGGAATTTTACTTTTATCCACTCAACATAGTGCTTGTGGTCCAAGAATGTTTTCAGTGCGGCTACAAAGAATGTCGACACCCTCTTCTACAGAAAGGGAGCCCATTCCACGACACACCCTGTATACATCACTAAAGAGAAACGCATGGAATGTTGGTGACCTGTTCTTATGGACTAGTAATGTCACCGCTTTGTGTTATGAAAAAGGGAGCTTTCAAATTATATAGGGTTTTTTATATTACAGAAAAGTGTGCAGTGATTTCAAAGATAGAGGAATTTTCTAGTGTACGCACAGGCCACAGTGCCCATGTAGGCTCATTCCGTAATCTATAATATGGAAACCTAATTTAAGTACTTAATTATTTGTATTTTATATTAATCATCATTTTTGTACTCACTGCATTGTGGAATAAAGAATATTCTTGATTGATTGATTGAGGATAGGATGTAGGTACCCTGCATCGATTGTTAGAACAGTAACTGCTATCATGAACATGAATCTGTCTTGTATAATATACAAGACATATTATGTGCCTCTATCAGGTCCACGATATATTGGCAGTGTTTGATTATCAATGGTATTTCTATCATTGTCTATCATTCAACAAAGCGAATAGAACTATTTTTTCCGCTTTGCTTTGTTGCCAGATTGTTAAAAGACATAACAATGTAGATTTAATAATTAATTAACAAAATATTCCATCTTGATTATGAAAATTCATTATGAAATTATTTAATAATATTATTTCTTGCTTATTAAAATTTAAAATACAATTGATTATTATATCAAGAATGAACAGTTAATATTACATCATGTCACGTTATTATTTATATTTAAATAACGATTAGCCTCCTGCTTGGCATCAGTCGGTAAAGCATGAGATTTGATATAATTATATAATTAGGTCGTGGTTTTCTAATAGTATTCAGTCTTAAAAAATCTTGATAGGCCTAGATATGGGCTTCTCCTATAACTCTTGTAATTCAATAAATAAAATATATATAAATATGATACTTATACTATAGTGTTGAGGAATAAAAAATAAATTGCACACCATGAACGTTCATACATATATTAACAAATAATGCAAAAAATAGATCGAGGCAAAAAATATATAAAGAGCGATAAAAAAAAAAATATAATATAAAAATAGAACAATAATTGAAATCAATAAAATATCACAGGCTAAATTTTATACTCTAGATTTATGGCACGAAGCATTACCATGTGCCTTTATCTTAAAATCATATGCATTCTTTTGCATGTAGTTGCGATATGCGCTTGCTAATACTTGTCGACTTAGACAATTCAATTAAAAGTGTGTGCTTTAAGATCAGCTTGATAAATTAGCCTCTAATAATCCAAATATATATATTTTTATCTCAGGGTGCAAGATTCGGCACCTGACGGAATAAGTAGAGCCATTCATCTAGTGAATTAGAGCTATAATAAATTATCGCAAATTGTATTGCAAAAAATTAAATATCATATGCATATGTTTTAATAGCCTAGATTTTGTACTTCTTTGATTTAATAGAAATTTCTGAAATATTGATCTATATTTTTCTTTCAATGAAATACCTTTAATACTAATTTTACTTGCGCAAGTATTACTCTTATTAATTTCTTAATTTATAATAAAAACCCTTTCGGCGAGCTAGCTTTGATCATCAGATTAATTCGAAGCACTAGGGCGCCCATCACTAATTCAAATTTATCACTCACGTGTCGAAAATCTTCTTGTAAGCCGCCGATGTCGATCCAACTCCATGTGGTCCGGGAATATGGTAGCCGGAATCGTCTCCTCCAAGGGGTTATAAATTTAATTAAAAATGAAAATCACTTCTGCTTCACAATAGCATCACGAAGTCTTTTAAGAAATTTAATAATTTGATTTAACTTTAACTTTTACAAAATCATTAGTAAGGTACTACGCTCTAAAATATTTGGGGTCCTCTTATGGTGGCATTTGGCTGGCGAGTGCTGGTTCTCCTTTCTCAAGTTTTACAGATCCTATTTCCGACTTTCAAATTAGCATAAAATTTAAATATCTTAGTCCTCCGCCATTTAGGTTCAAGTAGATCTTACAAAAAATGCCAAAATATTGCTGAGATTGTATGATTAATAATTTCTTTGCTTTCGAGCCATATCGATAACATAGACTATATAACAATTCAACATAGATTCCGAACATTTATAGAAATATATATAAATATTTTTGAATTGGCCTACAATTGCCGCCTATTAACTGCCGTTTTACTATTGGTGCATGCAAATTTTATTCGGTATTCATGCGCCGGGTACCTCTTATTTCCTGAATACATTAAATTATTTTTATTTGGTTTTTTATTTATGCTCTTTACATGCTAGCTAATATTCTATACATTAATATTAATTCCATGCTACTTAATAATTAGCCACGTGATCAGGTGTTTTTTCACATTGCACACCATCTGATTGCAATAAAGCTCTGCCAAGGGGTTTTGGTCAGATTCTACGTTCTCGGTTTGATCGATCTCTAGGTCACCGATCCGTGAATACATGTACATAACCTCAATCTTCAAATATTTTATATAATAATCTATTTATGAGCAATAAAATTCCTTCAAATCCTTTTTAGGTTTTTTGTACCATTTAGCCAGAACAAGCTGATGCTATCTAATCTTAGTTATTATCTATTTGGCGATATTAGCCAGTTACTTTATTTTCAGACCTATTACTGTTTCTGTTAGGGCTTTTTATCTACCCAGATTTAATACTTTACACGTGCCCCTGGGTTTGAATTCAAAATATTTGAGAATCACAATGTTTTTAATGAAAACCCACCCTTCAATACATCGATATACACTATACTTTATTTATAAATTATACTCTCATACTTCTATCACAGTTCGCAGACATATTTGCTGCATCTCCTTTATACCTTTATCAAATACAATAACAAATTCTCCTCAACACACATAAAATATCATAAATATAAACTTCTAAACGCACTCCTCCTGACAACACTTCAAACATAGTAATTTTTAAATTCGCCGCTTGCAGGGCCGCCAACCTAACTACATACATTTCATAATTCTCATAAATGATTCCTTTTAGACAATAATTTCGATTCACAAAACTTCTGGGCTTATATCTTATAGTATTTCTTAGGTCTTAATATAAATAATTTTTTATACATCAGGTACAATACTTTTCCTTTGCTAATGGCTCTTTGGTTTTTTTGGTAGCTGTATTCACTTTAAGTCTTTTCAGGTAACAAACGTGGCATAATTAAAAGTAATAAATATAAAACATATAAATAAATATACCGACATTAATAAATATGATAAATAACAATAATAAATAACAATGATAAATAACAACTTTCGGGGTAACCATACTTTTTATAATCATATGTTTGCAGGCATTACATATTTGATTCAGGTGGCCTTGCCCAGCTGGTCACTGATTCTACAGAATTTGCTGTCGAATTTCATAATTAACCTAACTGCTGCATTTTTTTCTCTTTAAAGGTAATTTACAAATTTTAAATATACTATCCTCGCTTGTGTCCTTTTTTAGTGGATGTAGCTAATTTGATTACACATTTAAAAATTATTCTTTTTCTTATTGCAGGCTTCTAATG
>NC_052506.1:84564762-84587262 GCF_014356525.2 Nilaparvata lugens
CATAGCATTTTCCA
The DNA here is from genome assembly GCF_014356525.2 of Nilaparvata lugens. Lineage (NCBI taxonomy): Eukaryota > Metazoa > Arthropoda > Insecta > Hemiptera > Delphacidae > Nilaparvata > Nilaparvata lugens. Next base: position 84,564,777 of record NC_052506.1, read on the forward strand.
TTCCGTGGATACCCCACTCCCTCGGCACGCCTTCCATGTAGTGAGCGAAATGTACCTCAGCGATTCCTTCAGTGCGTTTCTTCAGATCAAGGGGTACTATAACTTCGTATGCTTCGGTTTCGGTAAATGCATGAAATTTTGAGGTTTGGAAATTTAAACAGGCCTGGAAGTGTTGTAGAAAATCTGTACCTATTATTATGTGCGGACCGGAAACAGGTAATACAAGAAATGTATATGCGAATCGTTGTTGTTGAAGATTTATTTCCAGTAAACATTGAGTAGTTAAATGTATTCGCCGTCCTGGACTGATACCTGATACATATACGTTGGTTAACGGTAGAGTAGCTAATTTTGTTTTTTCTTTCAGACGTTGAAATAAGTCTGTTTGTATGAGGCTACATTGTGAACCACTATCTACTAATGCTTGAACCTTCATTCCGTAGATTTCTATATCGATATACGCTTGCATTTGGATATCCGGTAGCCTGCTTTCTTTTTCCGTTTCTTCTAACAAAGTCTCCGGTAAATCATTTCTGAATGTGGTGTATGATGTTGAAATATCCTGCTTTTCTTGGTTGTTTCACTTGAGCTTGTGCTTGCTGTATCGGGGGTATCATATAGTCATGGTTTATTAGCTGTAGTTTTCTGTATATCTGGTGGCGGGTCGTTGGGTGTTGGGTTCCGGGTTTTTTGTTGATTCATTCCTATTGCATGTGCTAATGTATAATTTGTACTTACTTGTTGAGGTGGCGGTTTATAATTTCTGTTGTAATTGTTTTGTGTGTGATTATTATGTGAGTTTAATCGATCACGGCCATCATAGTGATTCCTACGATTGCTCTGCTGGGCATAGTGGTTGATTGTACGATTTTGAAATTTTTCATTATTCCAGTTACCATTTTGCCTGTGCTCATAGCGGCGTTCAAATTGAGGAGCAGATCGGTAGCGATCATATGATACCGGTTCATAATTTTGGCTGTTATACTGATTAATTTTGAGTTATGTAGATTTGGTGCGTATCTCTGGTCTGAACGGTGGTTTGATATTGCCATTGCAGACTGTATGCCATATAAATGATTTATCAGCTGCTTACAATCAGTAATGGGTTGTGTGGCGAGTGCCATTCTAACTTGATACGGTAGCTTCTTAAAATAATACTTGCTAATGCCGATTCATTAATGGGCTCGCTCAATTGAGAATTTTTAAACTGTAGGGCAGTGACGAAAGTGGTACATGCACCGTCTAAGTTAGGGTTGAAATCGCATGATATAATGTCCGCTAGCACGTCCAACTGTTTACTTCTGCTCCAATACTGTTCCAGGAAGACAGCGACAAACTCATCCAATGATGTAAATTCATGGGCTCTACTCCGAAAGAACATCAGGGGTTCGCCAATCAATAAATTAGTCAAACGAAGACGCCAAAAATTCCAAGAGGTAGGTGCAAGAGTTTGTACTAATTTTATCTGATCAATGAATGGTTGAGGTTGCAAATGGCGATCAGTATTATCAAATTTTCCCAGTCCTTGTAATATACTATGTACGTTGAGGTTGTCTGTTTGAATCCCTTGAGGTCGTTGTTGAATATGATTTTCTAATGCTATTATTTTTTCCTGTGTTATCTGCCATTGACTATTATGTGTAATTTTATTTGCGTTTATTTCTTGATTTAATTGAGTCAGAGTGGATTTTTGAATTAGTAGAGTTCCGTTTAAAGCTTTACAGGTTTCTGTATTTTGATTTATGCTACCTTGCAGTTGGTTCATTTTTGTGGACATATTAATCTGTTTATTTTGTATTTCTTTAATACTGTTAATATTTTTGTCAACTGTAGTTGTTAAGGTTTGATTGGCAACGGTAATTGTTTGTGGATTTCTTGGTGGCAATCGGCCTTAATGTTATTTGTTATATCCTGAATGGGTGTAGTGATTTGTGTGGTTAGGTTATCTATCCTTTCATTGAGTTCACATGTAACCGTATCCAACCTTTCCGATAATCCTGCCGTAACTTTATCCTGACTTTCTTTTTGTAGGGTTATCATTGCTTTTAATTCTTCCCTATGATTCTCTACTTTAGTTTCAATATTATCCAACCGTTGTTCTACTGATTTTATAGCGCCTGCGGTCTCTTTCATGCCCTGTTCCACTGTTTGTTTATTTTCCTCTTTTACTGTAGCAATCTCTTTTTTAATCTCCTGCATCATATTATCCATTGTTTTTTGTAACATAATATTGAAAGTACTGCTAGTTTGTTCCATTATTACCTTTTGAAGCGGATCTAACTCTGTGATTGAAAATATACTTTGTTTGCTCAGGTGTGACTCGGCCTCCGGCGATGCGGGTTCTGCAGGCTGCTCCTCGCCCCCTTCAAAGTTGATCTCTACTATCCGTTGATTCAATGGTGTGTCAGCGGCGTCGATTCGAGTGGATGATAGAGGTTGCAGACCTGGTGGATTGAAGACTATCGACCCGACGCTTCCTGGTTCCCTTTCTCGTGGCATATTGGCATCTACCGTGGTGGGGTTTGATGTGCTTGGAGTCGACAAAGTGGGATCTGTGCAACCGCCGTACATATATGAAACTTCAGAGTTTGCGGGAGTGTGATTCATTATGTCAAATATGATAAATGCTAATTAAACAGTGATAAAAATGATAAGCGAAAATGCTTAAAAAAGAGACACAAACCGGGACTTACAGTGAAACAGTGATGTGTAAAGTGTTTGGATACTCATACAACAAGGTATTTATACTTAAGTTTTTTATAATGCTCTAGCGCCCCCAATGTTTTGTTTTAATTTATTCTTGGCTAGTTTACAGGCTGTGACTTATTTTCCAACCGGCTTAAACACATAATATATTTTTGACTAGAAAGTAATAGCAGTTTAGGCTTATAAAATATAATCTCTCTCTATAAACATGTATTTTTTTTTTACAGTACTAATAATATAAAATTTTCTTTAAAACATATAATTCTCTTTATTTAAAGCTATTGATTCCCCAAAAAGTAATACAAATTTTCCTTCGCCAGTTTTCCTCAAAACTCGTATAAGTTATCTATAATTTTCAATATGGTTATTGACTTAATTTCAAATAATTATTCAATGAGCTTGGCTCTCATCATCAGTCCCACGTTGGTACGGCATGTCTTTATGTCACGTTATTATTTATATTTAAATAACGATTAGCCTCCTGCTTGGCATCAGTCGGTAAAGCATGAGATTTGATATAATTATATAATTAGGTCGTGGTTTTCTAATAGTATTCAGTCTTAAAAAATCTTGATAGGCCTAGATATGGGCTTCTCCTATAACTCTTGTAATTCAATAAATAATAAATATATATAAATATGATACTTATACTATAGTGTTGAGGAATAAAAAATAAATTGCACACCATGAACGTTCATACATATATTAAACAAATAATGCAAAAAATAGATCGAGGCAAAAAATATATAAAGAGCGATAAAAAAAAAAATATAATATAAAAATAGAACAATAATTGAAATCAGTAAAATATCACAGGCTAAATTTTATACTCTAGATTTATGGCACGAAGCATTACCATGTGCCTTTATCTTAAAATCATATGCATTCTTTTGCATGTAGTTGCGATATGCGCTTGCTAATACTTGTCGACTTAGACAATTCAATTAAAAGTGTGTGCTTTAAGATCAGCTTGATAAATTAGCCTCTAATAATCCAAATATATATATTTTTTATCTCAGGGTGCAAGATTCGGCACCTGACGGAATAGGTAGAGCCATTCATCTAGTGAATTAGAGCTATAATAAATTATCGCAAATTGTATTGCAAAAAATTAAATATCATATGCATATGTTTTAATAGCCTAGATTTTGTACTTCTTTGATTTAATAGAAATTTCTGAAATATTGATCTATATTTTTCTTTCAATGAATACCTTTAATACTAATTTTACTTGCGCAAGTATTACTCTTATTAATTTCTTAATTTATAATAAAAACCCTTTCGGCGAGCTAGCTTTGATCATCAGATTAATTCGAAGCACTAGGGCGCCCATCACTAATTCAAATTTATCACTCACGTGTCGAAAATCTTCTTGTAAGCCGCCGATGTCGATCCAACTCCATGTGGTCCGGGAATATGGTAGCCGGAATCGTCTCCTCCAAGGGGTTATAAATTTAATTAAAAATGAAAATGACTTCTGCTTCACAATAGCATCACGAAGTCTTTTAAGAAATTTAATAATTTGATTTAACTTTAACTTTTACAAAATCATTAGTAAGGTACTACGCTCTAAAATATTTGGGGTCCTCTTATGGTGGCATTTGGCTGGCGAGTGCTGGTTCTCCTTTCTCAAGTTTTACAGATCCTATTTCCGACTTTCAAATTAGCATAAAATTTAAATATCTTAGTCCTCCGCCATTTAGGTTCAAGTAGATCTTACAAAAAATGCCAAAATATTGCTTAGATTGTATGATTAATAATTTCTTTGCTTTCGAGCCATATCGATAACATAGACTATATAACAATTCAACATAGATTCCGAACATTTATAGAAATATATATAAATATGATACTTATACTATAGTGTTGAGGAATAAAAAATAAATTGCACACCATGAACGTTCATACATATATTAAACAAATAATGCAAAAAATAGATCAAGGCAAAAAATATATAAAGAGCGATAAAAAAAAATATAATATAAAAATAGAACAATAATTGAAATCAGTAAAATATCACAGGCTAAATTTTATACTCTAGATTTATGGCACGAAGCATTACCATGTGCCTTTATCTTAAAATCATATGCATTCTTTTGCATGTAGCTGCGATATGCGCTTGCTAATACTTGTCGACTTGGACAATTCAATTAAAAATGTGTGCTTTAAGATCAGCTTGATAAATTAGCCACTAATAATCCAAATATATATATATTAAAATCTCTAGTACTTAGTAGATTTCTTTGTATCGAATATATATTTTTTATCTCAGGGTGCAAGATTCGGCACCTGACGGAATAGGTAGAGCCATTCATCTAGTGAATTAGAGCTATAATAAATTATCGCAAATTGTATTGCAAAAAATTAAATATCATATGCATATGTTTTAATAGCCTAGATTTTGTACTTCTTTGATTTAATAGAAATTTCTGAAATATTGATCTATATTTTTCTTTCAATGAATACCTTTAATACTAATTTTACTTGCGCAAGTATTACTCTTATTAATTTCTTAATTTATAATAAAAACCCTTTCGGCGAGCTAGCTTTGATCATCAGATTAATTCGAAGCACTAGGGCGCCCATCACTAATTCAAATTTATCACTCACGTGTCGAAAATCTTCTTGTAAGCCGCCGATGTCGATCCAACTCCATGTGGTCCGGGAATATGGTAGCCGGAATCGTCTCCTCCAAGGGGTTATAAATTTAATTAAAAATGAAAATGACTTCTGCTTCACAATAGCATCACGAAGTCTTTTAAGAAATTTAATAATTTGATTTAACTTTAACTTTTACAAAATCATTAGTAAGGTACTACGCTCTAAAATATTTGGGGTCCTCTTATGGTGGCATTTGGCTGGCGAGTGCTGGTTCTCCTTTCTCAAGTTTTACAGATCCTATTTCCGACTTTCAAATTAGCATAAAATTTAATATCTTAGTCCTCCGCCATTTAGGTTCAAATAGATCTTACAAAAAATGCCAAAATATTGCTTAGATTGTATGATTAATAATTTCTTTGCTTTCGAGCCATATCGATAACATAGACTATATAACAATTCAACATAGATTCCGAACATTTATAGAAATATATATAAATATTTTTGAATTGGCCTACAATTGCCGCCTATTAACTGCCGTTTTACTATTGGTGCATGCAAATTTTATTCGGTATTCATGCGCCTGGTACCTCTTATTTCCTGAATACATTAAATTATTTTTATTTGGTTTTTTATTTATGCTCTTTACATGCTAGCTAATATTCTATACATTAATATTAATTCCATGCTACTTAATAATTAGCCACGTGATCAGGTGTTTTTTCACATTGCACACCATCTGATTGCAATAAAGCTCTGCCAAGGGGTTTTGGTCAGATTCTACGTTTCTCGGTTTGATCGATCTCTAGGTCACCGATCCGTGAATACATGTACATAACCTCAATCTTCAAATATTTTATATAATAATCTATTTATGAGCAATAAAATTCCTTCAAATCCTTTTTAGGTTTTTTGTACCATTTAGCCAGAACAAGCTGATGCTATCTAATCTTAGTTATTATCTATTTGGCGATATTAGCCAGTTACTTTATTTTCAGACCTATTACTGTTTCTGTTAGGGCTTTTTATCTACCCAGATTTAATACTTTACAATCAATAAACCTATATCAGCTACCGTCTATAGAAGGTATTGACAAGCCAGAGGATCGGCGACGTTATTCTCCTATCTTTCTCCTCTGCCATTATAACGTGGACCGGTGGACCTCACTATATCATAATATGCCATATATTATATAGTTTTGAGCTATCGTTTCTCTATGCTATCATAGAAGACTGTGTTGTCAGAAAATCTAATCAAAATAGAATAAACATTAATGTTGAAATCTTAATCAGCTATCAAGCGTCATCTTTTAATTATTAGCAAACAACCAGTAACAAACTAGTTCTATACCAGATAAACGCCATGTGACCTCTCTAAGCTCCGCCCACCTCTCTTCTGATTGGTCAAAAAATCAAAATATCTCCAATGCAGAATTCTGCCTATAGGTGGCAGCACTTGGTAGACCTCAAGACCTCAAGCTAGTTTCATACCAGATAAACGCCATGTGACCTCTCTAAGCTCCGCCCATCTCTCTTCTGATCGGTCAACAAATCAAAATGTCTCTAATGCAGAATTCTGCCTATAGGTGGCAGCACTTGCTAGATGCCAAATTCACAAAAATTTTTGACTACTCACTCTCTCCAGATTTATTTATTGTTGGAAATTCATGTAATTTTTCATTCTGTCAGAGGATTGTTGTTGTTGGATGATTATTACAGCAAACTGTCAGCCAACATTCTGTGAAAAAGAATAATGAAGCACATACACAAAAAAATGAGCATCGTCACCTATCTGTCAACATTTTCATCAATTTATAATACTACTGCTTAAGGTAGATAAGGTAGAATTATTCCAATTTAAAGGTACAAATTCGCTTCTCTTAGAATAGCAAATAATCAAAATCACAATTAATTTCGACTTAGTTCAGGAGAAAAGTCTTCATGCTCCAACTAAAGCTGAAAAGTAAGCATTCTATATTATTTTGATTAACAAACTCTAGGTTATTTTTCAACTGGGCTTTTAAAACGAATGAGACTGGGCTTTTGAAACGAATGAGAAATTCATTTTACGGCTTGGTTGCTGTATTTATATACTGAACTGTCGATGAATAATCTAAAGTTTCAATTTATCAGGTGACCTACTACTACTCAGGGTCCTTGATCTTTGTTAATATAGCTTATTGGTTCGAATCCTCCGATGGGTAATATCATTTATCATGCTCATGTTTCTCACATGATTCTTCATTAACATTAAATTCAGTTGCAACAATCAATGTGCATCATTGGAGTCTTTATCATTCAATATGTATTATTTCAATATTCATTTTCCATTGAAAGATCATCTCATGTGGAAATTGAGTTCAAGTAACGTATTTGTGGTAGCCGACTTAATTTTTTTTTCACTTTAGTCCTGCGTAAATGTGGCAAACTGTCGAAGGGAATTTTTATGTTGAATAGATTGAAGTTCATTCTTGATAAGAGTGTTTTAATTTCAGTGAATTTTGCTTATCTTCATTCTCATTTGTATTATGGTGTGGTTGCCTGGGGTAATGATACGAGTGTAAATAAACTATTTGTGTTACAGAAACGAGCAGTAAGGGTCATTGCTAATGTGAATAGTCGTTTTCATTGTGTAGATTTATTCAAAAAATTCAAAATTTTGACAGTAACAGCTATTTACATTCTTGAATGTCTTATGTATGTAAAAATTAATTTAGCAAGTATTTTGTAAATAGCAACGTTCACAACCATTACACAAGAAATTCTGAATCTCTTAGAGTGAACCAAAGCAATTATGCACATACAGTACATTGAACTGCTTTAAGAAGTTTGGTATAAGAGCTTATAATAAGCTTCCTGCACATTTGAAGGAGCTAGAAGTGGGTAATAAATTTAAGAGAACCATGAAAAATATTTCAATAGAAAAATACCCGTATAGAAAAGAGGAGTTTCTAATTTGAGGGTATTTTATGCTTGTGTTTGAATTTTTATTTCTATGAATGTAAATACTTTTTATTCACCATGTCTAATTTATTATGACGATGCTATGCATTTGTATGTGAATGTTTTTCGCAATAAAGGAATCTTGAATCTTGAATCTTGCTTTTTAATAAGCCTCTGCTCTGCTAGCCGGAGATATAATCATAATATGTTGTTATGAAGGTGATCACATAATGGCAGGATAATGATGTGTGGACACTTCCATCGTATTCTTTTGCCTGTATGAGCAGAAATTTGTTTGAACAATTTTACCAATAGATTTGAAAATGTAATCAAATTCGTAAATTCAATTGTTTTTGATTATAGAGGTTTAAAATTACATATGTTTCTAAATTTAGCAAATTCCATGTACTTCTAGATTTTCAGTTTCACTCCCTACTCAAAATTTCCCTCAACCCTCATTCATAGTTGAGGTACAACTCTCAACTAGTTGAGGGTTGATTAAAATTTCGAATTGAGAGTAAAAATTGTATTTGAAAAGGATTCACCTACAAGGATACACAACGCCTATACCGGCTTAGTTTCTATCATGGAGAGATCATTCAATATCAGAGTATTTTGTGAGTAGTTTTTTATGTTTGATCACAGACCTGTTTAGTTAGTCTATGATTTGATGTACCTCTGAAGTTCAAAATCCAATTTCCACTCCACCTCAACAACTCAACCAGCCCTCAATTAGTTAACATCAATACTTGCCACACTCCAACCAATCAACGCACACCTGGCATTGATTACCGTTGACGTACAAAATTCTGAAAAATATGCAAGCTCTCCGAACCGGCAACAATCGTACTCTATTCATATTCTGAGAGCGTTTCATTTTAATTGTTGCAAAAACTTGATTGTCGCTCGTGTGCGAGTTTCGGCGTAACGTTCAGTCGTGTATAATTGGATTGACTCTCTATTATATTCCCGGAGCAGTGAGATTGATGGTTGGAAATGTAACCAACCCGTGGAGAGCTTCGGAAAAGTTCGATAGATTTCTGTTTTTTTGAATTCCACCGGGTTTTTATTGCTGGTCACAGTTGTGATTCCTATTGTTGGTCGGTGGTCGTTAGAAAGTATGAGGTTTTGTCAATTCAATTTGAAGGATGCACAGTACTATTAGTGAATAGTGAGTGGATAGTATTGTGAAAGATGATTGTGCTCACTATTATTGTAGTTGTAAAGTATTGATGAGTGTGCTATGTTGAGTATTATTGTTGTGATGTTTTGGGTATTGTTACCCAATGTATATTATTTATTGACATATATTCCTTTTGAAAGTTCCATATACAAAAAATTATATTATTGTAGTTATACAGTATTGATGAGTGTGCTATGTTGAGTATTATTATCGAGACTATGGGTATTGTTACCCATTCTATACTAGTAGTTCTGTGAACAGTAGGAGTTACATTGACCTGTTGTTATGTTTTCTCAAAAATTAATAAATAATTTATCAATTAAAAATGTCTAGAAAAAATCATGAATAAACATAGAGCTTTCTGTCCTATATCGTACCGTGACGTGTCGTCCCGGAATGTGAGTGTGAGCGCTGTTATCAGGTCTGGCTGCTACTGTCTACAACGTTGATGGAAAGATATAATTTTCAAGATGTTCCATGTTTTTGAACGGGTAGTATTATAGTCAACTGTCTACTAACGTTAATGGAAAGATACATTTTCAAGATCTTCGATGTTTTTGAATGGGTGCTATAATTATAGTCCACTAGACAGCTGATTCATGATGAATAATTCTATAGTCTGATTTTTACGGTAATATTGGCTCCTTTTTCCTTTTATATTATCCTTGAAATGCAAAATTTCCAAAAACCTTGTATATACGTCGACGCGCAATTAAAAAAGGAACATACCTGTCAAATTTCATGAAAATCTATTGCCGCGTTTCCCCGTAAATGCGCAACATAAAAACATATAAACATTCAAACATTTAAACATTAAGAGAAATGTCAAACCGTCGACTTGAATCTTAGACCTCACATCGCTCGGTCAACTAAAAGTTCTAACAGTATATGATACGAGAGAATTTAAAATGTTTCCGACTGTATTGTGCGTAGTACTTTCGAGTATTTGTGCCAAGAATAATTATTGGTGAGAAGATATTGTGATTGAGAGTTATAGTGTGATCAGATAATGTAGAATTGATCTTTGTTGTTGGTTATACATCTTGTTCTCACTGGAATTACTTCTGTATATTATTGTATTTGTATATAACTATAGAATGAAAAAAACTCACATTCTTTGGTGTGGCGACGGGTTTCGTGCTAGTGTTGCACATTCTCAAGCCAAAAAGAAGCTTGAGAATGGTCTGGCTTGATAATGTGCAACACCAGCACGAAACGCGTCGCCACACCAAAGAATATGAGTGTTTTTTCCACTTTAAAGTTATATAAGAATACAATAGTAATTATTGATTCTTTATAGGTAGACTGAAAAAGTCGCAAGTATTGTAAGATATCTATCGTGGAGTTTGATAAGTTTAATATAAGAATAGATGTTGAAACCTTTCCAACACGGGAATCATCATAATATAAGAATATCATGTATGATTCTAATGAGAGCATATCATAAGTCCCATAGGGAGGAGATACACCTATTGTTCACCTATGGCTCACAATAGGGTGTAAGGATGCAGATTATCTCTACTCGAATTTCAAATTTCAAAGATGTCGTATATTATCATGAATGGACTGAAGCAAGTTAGAGCTTAAACACGCACATCGATTTTTGTTCGTACGATATTTTTCCGTTCTTATGAATTCTATCAGATTAAACGGATCTTGACAAACATAATCTGATTGAAATCATCTGTTTAATCCAATAGAATTTATAAGGATGGCAAAAAACCGTACGAACAAAAACTTATGTGTGTAGCTAGCCTGACTGTCTGTAAGTAAGCAAGGCTTTACTTTTGGGTAACTCTTGGCAGATTAGTGGGTATGCATTCAGAGTTGAGAGAGTGGCTATTATTTATTATTTGTTTATACATTGATACGTACAATATCATTTTCAAATATGAATGATTGGGAAAGGCACACAGGCTTCAAGCCCAAAACTGTTCCTTTCCCAAATTTAGATAGAAATTGTTCAAAAATTGTTTATGTTCACACACTTAATGATTTTTGTTCAATTTTGAGTCCAACATATTTATAAAGATTTATATATTTATAGCTATTTATATATTTATCTTTCTTTCTTTATCCGGCGCTACAGCCCTAGGTGAGCTCTGGCCTCCTTCACAACACGTCTCTATTCTTCCCTGTTCATGACTCTTTCCTTCCATTCTCTCACCCCCATCTTTCTCAGGTCATCCATCATTTGGTCCACCTACCTGTTCCTTGGCCTACCTTTCTTTCGTCTGCTGTGCAACTTGCTATTAAATACTATTTTCGGCATTCTAGCTTCACTATCCTCATCACGTGCCCCATCCATCTTATTCTTTGGGCCTTAATGAAGCGTACTATATTTTCTCCTTTTATTAATGCTTCTATTTCTTCATTTTTTCTTATTCGCCATTGCTGCTCATTAACCTGAACGGGACAGTGAATTCTTCTTAGATTTATATATTTATATATTTATAGATATTTATATATTTATAGATATTTATATATTTATAGATATTTATATCTATACCGGGGACGCACGACAAGGTCGAACACCTCCTGCAAGGCTGGGCACTCAACTCAGGAATACAGCGTCCCACACAAGGTGTTTCATATTGCTTGGATCACATCTGTGCCTAAATTCATTCTTTCCTTTCAAAAAATAATAGGAGATTTCAATCACAATATGGAGGATCGGATATTCTCCACGCATGTGGAGAAAATTATATAAACTGATGGAAGAAATTATAAGATTCACTTCAACATACTGTGGTATAATATCAACTCCGTAAAATCCTTGACTATGAGACACTAAAAACTATTTACTTTTCTTTACTGCAATCAATTTTGAGATACGTCATAATTATCTGGGGAGCTACGAATTTTATACATGTTGAACCTCTCTATAAACTTCAAAAACAAATACTAGAAATAATAGGCTTCAAGGAGAATCAATTCCCACGAACATTATTCACAAGGACAGTAAAGTACTGAGTGTAAGACAACAAACTGTACATCCAGGCTATCATCACGCGAATGAGGAGAAACAACGAACACATCACACTGGCAGATCATAACCATCAAACAAGGCAGAGAAACACGAATTTAATAGTACCAAGAATGAACACTACATTTGGGCAAAGAAACTACATATATTTGGGACCAAAAATTTACAATTCAATACCAAGTTACATTTGGGAAGAATTGAATAGACACAGGTTCAAAAAGAGTTTATTTTACTGGTTAGTTGATATTGGAGTAGAAAATTGTGAAAATTTAGTTAGAATGTAAATATTGAAACTATTTATTCTTCATTCTTTTCCTTTACTAGTTTTTCATTTTTATAAAAATTAACTTTTTTATTATTATCCTTGATAGAACATTAATATTTATCTTCTAGTTTCTTAATTTTGTTTGTATTATAAATTTTTACTAATTTCAATATAAAAAACTTTTATCCCATGTCAGTGAATGAAGTTTGTAAATAGTAAGTATAACACGCAACAAGCGACTAATAACTTTTATCCCAACACATATCATTTATAGTGGGGTGTATAGTTTATTCATTGAATTATTATCTTTGCCTATTAAGAAACTATTCAATGCATAAGAAATTATTCTTAACTTAAGAAACTATTCAATGCATAAGAAGTTATTCTTAACTTAAGAAATTATTCAAGGCATAAAACTTTATTGTTTTAATTGTATCAATTATTTTTATCGTATCCTAATTTGTAATGTAATTGTTTTTGATGAATAATTTTTCATTTTATTTGATTCGATTTGAATGGATTACAGTATTTGATATGGAAGAGCTTGATATCATAACACGGTGTTACTATTCTATCATGCAATATAACTCGCATATCCCATATTCAACACTATTCCAAGCTGAAAGCTACATTCCAGTTCCGTCCATCTAACTCTCCAACAAATTGAGCCGCCCAACTTTGTGCTGAATCTGCATTCTGTGCGAACAAACTTTGTGCCAGTGCACTGAACAAAACTCTTCAACTTGCATCGCTTCAAATACAGAGTGGAACGTAATGCAATACACCCTACACAACACAGCATTTCTACCAGGCTCTAATTCTAGCAGGAGGTACGCCTCTGCCTGGTAGCCTGGTATTTAGTCAAGATTGCTTTGCAGCAATGGAATAGTAATTATGCTAAGCCGATTATCATGGCTGGACTGTTTGTTATAGCTGGCAACGCACAACTTGTACGCAGATTTCATCCAAAAATGAAGGAGAGAGGTGATGAGAGTCTCTCTTGAATATTCTTGGGTATCGCGCCGTTTATGAAGCATCTGGACGATGAGAGTAAGAGAGAGAGAGAGAGAGAGAGAGAGAGAGAGAGAGTAGAATAGAATAGAATGGCTGCCTTTATTTTCACCTAGGAGGGCGGAGTTAGGGCGCAGCCGGCCCTCTCTTACACTCAACCCTCCAATACAACGCTAAATAATTACTAGATTAAGAGTGGGAGAAATAGTGAGGGAGAAATTGTCAGAAAGGAAGATGGAGAGAGAGAGCGAGCGTGAGGGAGTATGTGAGCGATAGTGGGTAGGAGAGAGAAATATTGAGGGAGAAATTATCAGAAAGAAAGATAGAGTTAGAATAGAATAGAATAGCTGCCTTTATTTTTATCTAGGAGGGCGGAATTAGGGCGCAGCCGGCCCTCTCTTACTCTCGACCCTCCAATACAACGCTAAATAATAACTGAATTAAATAAATCAAATTCGGAAAAAAATATATACTATATTACAAACAAGGTGAATAAATATTATTAAAATACAAAAAAAATAATCAATGGAGAAAAAAATAACGAAACCTAAATTATAATTGAGATATGGATAGAAATTAAAGAATAAAAACTGAAAAATAATATAATGTTACAAAAGAAGAAGAAAAAAAAAGAAGAAGAAGAAGAAGAAGAAGAAGAAGAAGAAGAAGAAGAAGAGAAAGAAAGAGAAATAATAAATATTGAATTGTTTTGAGAAAAAGAAAAAAAAGAAGAAAAACTGGCCAATGAACAATGTGCTAGGTCCAGCCACCCTCACCACCTCTGATCCACCTGAAAACAGCCGCGCCAAACCGACGAGGTTCCTCAATTCGCCTCAGCTCAGAGCGATAGATAGAGAGAGTGAGGGAGTATGTGAGCGATAGTGGGTGGGAGAGAGAAATAGTGAGGGAGAAATTGTCAGAAAGAAAGAGAGAGTGTGTGTGTGTGAGAGTGAGAGTGAGAGAGAGTTTGAAAGAGAATTAGAGTGTGAGAGAGACTGAGGTAGATGGAGAGAAAACGAGAAGACAAGATAACCTTGTGCCGTGCACACAGTAAGCATCTGGACGATGAAAGAGAGAGAGAGGGTGAAAAAGAGAGTGAGTGAGATATTTAAGGGAGAAGAGGTTAGATTTCTTTATTCATGGTTGTTACAATATTTACTGGCTTATACACTAATTTACATTAAATGACGATAATGCTAGTTATTCAACGAATTTCACAAAGTATAAATAATTAATCAATGAGAATAGAGATTGGATGCAATATTGGAATAAAAATAATATAATAAGGCGATATAACACTTCATAAATCGGCGGTGTTTCAACGAATAATTGTCGATTCTCTAAGAAGGATATAAAATATCCTTCCCATTAACACACGACCGGGTCGTGAGAGAGAGTGAGTGAGTGGGTGAAAAAGAGGGTAAATGTGAGATATTTAAGGGAGAAGAGAGAGAGAGAGAGTTTGGAGGCTAGCACTTGAAACTGCTGAATAAGCTCAAGATGTTCTCGCGAGAGTTGTGTGAAGAGCTTGGAAAGATGTTCTTGGTAGTGTGTAGGTTGTGTACCTGTATTATCCCCGTATCCTCGATGTTCTCACCAAATGCTTCGAAAACTTGTTGTGAGCGTGTTCTCTGTACTAGAATACTGGAGTTCCATATTATTGTTCTATTATATATTTAATGTATTCTTTTGATGCACATATTAATTCTATAATACACTCAAATACAACTACTGCCAGTGCTGCAGTCATTTGAGAAACAACTCATCTCCAGGTAAGTTTTGTTTTTGTCACTTTGAACGTGGTATAGTTCTGTTTTGTTACTTTGAACTTGCAATAGTTCTGTTTTTGTCTGCAGGGGACCTTCGCAAAATTCGTTCATACATAAGGGAAGCTCCAAAAATAGTTCAACTGTTTCAGAGTCTATTCTCAGGACTACTCTCTCATAATATGAATAACAGCATACGAAAAGGATGTTAATAAAATCGTACATGCTCGTACTGACACTGCTTACATACTATGAATCATTTCACTCCATCGGAAGTTAAAAAATCTGGTGTGGCGCACTCATACAACTTTCCTTGCCGTTATAAAAATTGATCACCTGACGCTAGTGTTCACGCGCATCAGGTGTATACTATTCCAAGATCTGAGCCAGCTGGTGACAGGACAATAGCGCTGCAGACACACGAAGTCTGCTATCTCTCCTTAGTGAATGATTTAATAGATTCAGCAGTTGCCAACAGTTTGCAGTTGAATATCTTATTTTCTCGAATTTCGAGCTTATTTTCAATTTTAGGTAAAAATACTACTGAACATTAATTGTAGAGATTTTCATGCTCGATCTTTTCCACTTAAAATGTTTTGTTTACATTGTATCTGAAGCCTGATAATTTAGAATCTTAAATCAATCTTTGCATAGATCCTGAAATTTTTACAGATGATATGGGACTGTGGCAGTTGATAGAGCTTATCAATGAATTTCTTAGGTATGAATTTGATTAAAATCGTTGGGGCCGTTTTCGAGAGAATCTCGAAAAACCCTGTTTTTGACAACATATTCGCCATTTTAGTCGCCAATTGCATTTGATCGAAATTGTTCGTGTCGGATCCTTATAGTGAAAGGACCTTGAGTTCCGAATTTCAAGTTATTCCGTTAATTGGGACAAGAAATATCGTGTACACAGACGCGCATACTCTCATACACACACATGCAGACCAATATCCAAAACCCACTTTTTCGGACTCATGGGACCTTGAAACATATAGAAATTGGGGCACCTTAACTTTTTCGGAAAGCAATACTTTCCTTACCTATGGTAATAGGGCAAGGAAAGTAAAAAATGAATATTTCAACAGCTGATATCTCTATAGAGGTTCAGTGAAGTTGAGTCTTTCTAGGCTATTAGATGCGTCTCGCTTTTACAAACAATTCAATATGTCTAACACAATTTCGATGTTAATGGATATGAGGTGTTTCTCAATTTGACTGATTCATTGTCATCATTGTTCGTGAATTTAAAAAGCTTTCACTTGATGAGGCTGACCAGAATTTGGTTCCTTCTCCATCAGTATTTCATAGGTTGAATATTGGAACTTGAACGATTTTTATTCAATTCAAAGCTGAAATTTATATTCTTATCATTCGCACTCTTTATTGACTCAAGCCGATTTCTGTCGATTACTGTCTAGTATTATTGTTTTGGCCGGCTGAGTGTGTAAGAACGGCACTGCATGAGATACAAACAGCGTCACGTAGCTTCACGAAAAAGATCTAGCTGGACTATTGACTTGAGTTAACAGTGGGATTTGGAAGATGAACGCCCTGTACCATGAGATATCCTTCAATGCAATATTTTCTTCATGAGAATACTTGATTCTCTACAACTACAGACGAATGGACGGTTCCACAGGTTTACAGTGAACAGTTAACTGAGTTTAAAAATTCGACAGTTTTAGGGAGACTGAGATGAGACCTGTATGGTACCTGTATGGTGAGTTCACCCTGTATGGTACATGAAATGCATATACTTGTTCATCATTCTCCTTCCGTAGTAAATAATAGTACTTTCTCTCTTCTTGTGGTTCCTACCAGCAACCAGCTCTGCAAACCTAATTTTGTCCACAGCCATGCGGAAGAGTTCAGCTGATGTTTTTGATGAAAAGTACCATATTCTGTGCAAATTTTAGGCTAGGCGCACACAAGTTAGTCGAGACAAGACAATACATGATCAGACACTACTTCACATAGTTTCTTATGACGCAACACACACTGATTAGTCATTGCAATATCTTCATAAGCAATATGTGACTAAACGTGTCTTGTCTTGTCTTGACTAACTGGTGTGTGCCTAGCCTTATGAAGACATGTCTAATTGCAATGACTAATCGCTGCGTGTTGCTTCATTAGAAACTATGTGAAGTATTGTGACTAAACGTGACTAGTCTTGTCTTGACCAACCGGTGTGTGTCCAGCCTTAGTTTGCAGCATTGGTCTTATAAGACTTTATAGAGTACAGTGATGCCAGATTTCACAGAAACCAGAGAGCCTGTGAGCTGATTGTGTGAGACAAAGAGCGAAAACGAGAGCGTAGCCATTTCTGATAGAGTCAGCATAAAACAGTAACAGTGTACAAAGTAAAAATTCAAAAAATAAATGAATAAGAATAGTGTCAATGAAAATTAGTTTTCACTTCATTGAAAATCTCGGGAATGGAAATTGATAAGCATGTAAAAATATATCGTATGAGTCAATTTGAAAGAGGAACGTGTGTTTGGAAGGAATATGAAAGGATTTTGAATTCAATCAAGTATAGATAGATATTTTTTACAGATAGATTCTTCATTCAATTCGAATGAATCGAGAAATTAAGTCCTTCCATTAAATAAATATTGCGGCATGGTGTTGATTGAGTTCAAAGATCAATGTTTTAATCAACTAATGTAATGAAAATGGAGAATTCTTTTTTGTCCCATGAGAACCCACGTTCAATATTTGATTTGTGATAACGTGTATCAGGTTTCCGACAAGCAAATTGAATCAGTTCAATTTGAATCAAGCTCGATGAAATTTCCATGATGAATGTCCCAGTTACGTTTCAACCGATGTCAATATTACTATTTATTCCAATCGAAGCATAATAAATTAAGCTTGTTGAAGTCAACAGTTGATGTCTATTAAAAATGTTACAGCCTTCAACAACGTATGTAGTCTTCAACAACGATACTAGCTTATTTGATTTGAAAAGTGGATTTTTGACAATATCTCAAGTCTCTACATTTATTTGATTTAGTAGTTGACCAATAAAAAAAATTTATTGCTTGAATATGATTTTTGGTTGATTTTGTTTAGACACAGTGCTAAGAAACACAGTTGAATAACTTCTCCTTGGTGTTTTACTTCATTTCCCATTCACTACCGAACCCAAATATTTCTGTTTTAAATAAATGGAAGCTACACATACATTATTAGTCCAGTCACTATATACATTGGTGCATGCAATTTATATTGTAGTTCTAATTTTTTCATACATCATTTGGGTACATAAGAGAAGTCCAGAACCAATTTCTTCAAGCAAAATTTCCTTGTGCTAGATACAGGTTGGCCCAAAAGCTCGTATTTTCGGCCCATTTTCCAGTTTTCAGCTATTTCTGCCAAATCTCGTAATCGGACACAAAAATTTGCTCTTGTCTTTTTCCCAGATTATGAAATTCTGAATAAAATGAGATCATTCAGAACTCTCTATCTCAGATGAGTACTGAGTTATAATTTTTCAAAAATGAGTGAAATTTGAAGAAAAAAATCAATTATGATGAATTTTAGTTTTTGATCAACAATATCTTCCGATTGTTATCATTTAAATATATGATTTAAAATCTCTCTGGGCCTATTTTTGTACTCTACAATCTGAAATCAGGTAGAGTGCTCTACTGTTGTCAGGTGTACCTGGAAATCTATATGGAATAGAGCGCTCTACCTGATCTCAGATTGTAGAGCACAAAAATAGGCCCAGAGGGATTTTGAATTATATATCTAAATGATAACAATCGGAAGATATTGTTGATCAAAAACTAAAATTTATAAAAATTGATTTTTTTCTTCAAATTTCACTCATTTTTGAAAAATTATAACTCAGTACTCATCTGAGATAGAGAGTTCTGATTGATCTCATTTTATTAAGAATTTCATAATCTGGAAAAAAGGCGAGAGCAAATTTTTGTGTCCGATTACGAGATTTGGCAGAAATAGCTGAAAACTGGAAAATGGGCCGAAAATACGAGCTTTTGGGCCAACCTGTATCTAGCACAAGGAAATTTTGCATGAAGAAATTGGTTCTAGACTTCTCTTATGTACCCAAATAATATATGAAAAAATCAGAACTACAATATAAATAGCAAGCACACCCCTTTTTTATGTCTATATTGTCTGGACTATATCTAGTACTGTATTATTCAGGAACGTTCACCTTCTTCTTTCATTTGTTTTTGCGCAAACTGCTCTAAAATTGATACAATGTCTGCTCTTTGTTGATAAGATAAAGCAAACGAGGCAGAAGACTCCTTTCATGTCAGTTGTGAACTTGTGAAAAGATGATCCAGTATGACTCATATCGCAGTCATTATCACCACTCTCTCACTCACTCCCAGTCACTCATTCTCTCTTTCTCTCTCAAAATCATTCTCTCTTATACATATTCACACACTATCTCACTCTCTCTTCCAATACTCTCTTGTTCTTGCTTTCTCATACATATCTTCATAATTATTATCATCTCGCCATACACATCTAATTCGATTTATTATATATTATACAGAGTGTTTCAGAAGTATTGTCGAATATTTTAGGGTAGTGTTCCAGGATGATAGGAGACTACAAATGTAGTATTTGAAGTGTCCAAACTCAACGGTTATCCTTATAGCTGCTATTTTGTTTTACCACTTGGGAATTTTTATCTCGAGAACGGAATGTTGTAGTGATCTGGAATTTGGCATGAATATTTATGCTATAAAGACTCAACTTTAAAAAATAAAATAAAATATTTTTGATGTAAATTTCCAAAATGACAGCCATTTTAAATTTTGGATGACAAATTTCACGAAAACCGTTCACTTCACAAAAAATTTACAAGAGACGAAAAATTTAGCAAATGTTATCAGAAGTTAAAAGATTTCAAGGATACCTTATTTATCAAGATTGGTCAGAGAATAACAGAGAAATTAATGCTTTTCCTACTACATGCATGACCATGAACAAACAAGATTATCTTGAAAACATTGTAAAATCACCTGGATGACCATATGGAGCCATACCGAGTTTCAAAGCTTCATTTTAAATACAATTGGGATTAAAAATGTAATATTGATGTTCAAATAATTTGAACAATTTTCGTAAAAAGTGTTCAACAAGAAATCACAAGGGGGATGAAAAATGAGTAGGATATCAATATGCACTATTTTCATGGATTGAAGACATGTAGTCAATAAAGTCAGTTACTATATTAATATGCTATTGTTCACTCTATTCTTACAGTCAACACGCACATGTAAACAGAAAAAGATGAACTGAATGTCATTTTTTTTTCAAAACTATTTTGATTTAAAATGATAATTATATTATAGAATATTAAGATCATATCAAAGTCTCATCAAATAATATGAATGCCATAAGAGTCCTGTTAACCATTGTTTTTTTCTGTAGGGCTGCTGTTTGAATATAAATAAAAATATGAATCTGAGTACCCTTCCTATATGTTATATATCCTTTTTATATTGTTATTCATATCATGTTAACCATTTATGCTCAATACTCAGTTCATTCATTTTCGGATGAGTGTGAATTGATCTTGTTTATACATTCTTGTTGATGTTTACATGTACTCTAAAAATAGAGTATTCGAGCATTCATACAGAAATAGAGTCGTGATTATCTAAGTTGGAATGATGTAGGAGCATTTGATATACATATAGTAAAAGAAGTAAGTCAGTAGTCATAAACATCTTTCATTAAATCATTTATTGTCTGAATTCAAATGCTCAAACAGACTTTTCAAGCATCCAAATGGTTGTCACGTTACAATGTTTAAAATGTTCCACTATCACCAAACTCGTTCGTCACGATGAATTTATAGCTGCTCTCTTCCACATTCTGAAGTTCTTGACTTTCATTACTCCATAAATTAACTTGATGGAGTTATAAAGCTTTGTTTTGTTCATGAAGTTGAATGCCAGTGTTCAGACTAAGAGAAGAAACATTCTCTGTCCTGAAAATATTCATTTTAACTCCACTGTTTATTGAACACCTAACAATGCTATGAATCTATGTTAAAATGAACCCAACGCATATCATTTTTATAATTCTGCATAATATTTATTTATTGAAATGTATCTTCTATTTTGAAATGGTCAGAATCATGAAACTACACTGTCTATTACTGTTACCCCTGTAATAAATCATTAGTTACGACTCTGTATTATATTGTGAACTATCAGGTAACTTGTGCTCCGGAAAGGTCTGATTGAAATCTTGTTATTGTCATCGTACTTATCGCAGGCAGGAGTTGCTAATTTAAGGGAAATGATGTGATTTTAATTGATATTCAAATTAAGAATATTCATTATTACTCCACTATTCATTGAACACCTATCTATGCTTTGAATCTATGTTAAATTGAACCACAACGCATATCATTTTTAGAGGGTTGTATAATATTTATTTATTAAGATTCATCTTCAATTTTAAAATGTTTAAGAGCATGAAACTTCACTGTCTATATTTCAATTCAATTCAATTTATTTATCCTTTTTACAACATAGTTATTGTACAAAGTAGTTATGAAATAAATAACTTAAAACTAAAACAAAATAACTTAAAATAGCAGGTTAACAAAAACACGGAAGGTCCCTGCAAAGGCAAAGCCTGTGCGCAGGGGCCGAGTGTTACAAAAAACTACAGAACCAAAGTGAAAGCATAAAACAAAAATATAAATTATAAGTATGAGATTTGTATAATAAAAAATCTCGAGAATACAGACAATTAACAAGAAATAATGAGCTTATTTAAGAGAAAAAAAGAGTTGAAAGGTGAAAAGTTACAAGAAATCGAACAAATCAGTAGAGTTATGCGATGTGATCCATTGACTTATTTCGTTAGAAAGATTTCTGGTCAAATTGTTGGAGATAAAATAATCAGGTATTACGTTAACAAGTTTATGGACAATGTAATTGAACTGCCTTCTACAAATGGAATTTGGAGAATTTTATGGATATATTGTTACCCCTGTTATAAATCATTAGTTA